>NW_010528092.1:0-16414 GCF_000687285.1 Phaethon lepturus
CGGGCCTGTGACGGCGACCTCCGCTGGCCAGGGCGGCTTGGTGGCCGCGCTGGGAACCCCGGCTCTGGCTTTAGGAGACGAGATCTCGTCTGCTTCGGGTGTGTGGCTTTGGTGGTGAAAGAAGCTTCTGCGCTACATAGCTTGAGCGATACAGGAACGAATGAAGGTTTGCTTTATGCTGCTTAATGGGATCTTCTGCGCTGGTGTCTATGCCTTTATGTATGTTGTTTTGCAAGGAATCGATGTATGTGAAAACGTTTGGACTTTCTGGGAGGCGTTCAGAACTAAATGAACAGTATTTCCTATCGCCTCATGGAGTATAAAGGACCCAGAGGTCAACAATCACTGCAGATCACTCTCTGCTTTTATTGTGTCTCAAGAAATTCTTTTCTGGCCTCTGTATTGGTCACATTTATGACATAACTCAAAAGAGAAATTACTACTTCATAGGTGTGCATGAAAGTAATTTCTCTGTATCAGACAGTTTAGACTCGGAGATTACATATAGGCGCGAAGGATGATGAATAGGATACAACGAGCTGTAAACTGGTTGATGAAGTTAGTGGAGGACTTGCTGGTATCACCGGTTTGAATTGCTCTCCTCTACCCTGTTAACATTTGGATAAAAGGGAAATTTGGCTTTACAGGCATCTTTAAGGACTGTGACTAATGCTGTCTTGCTTTTTAATGTCATGTAATGTAAGCTGCTGTGCAATCACAAACTTTGGTATCACCCGCTACACTTCAGCCTGATGGGTTCCCTCATGTAGCAGGGCTCACTTGTGCTCTCCTGTGCTGAAAAACCTTTCTTACCTCTTGGGTGTGCTTGTACCTATGAGGAGCACTTCTTTTTCCCCTCCCTTTACTGTTTTTGTTCTCTCTGGTGGGAAATACTTTGCAATTCAGGGTAAGTTTTTACCTTCAAGCAAGGAACTAAGGAGAAAAACACCTTTAGTTTTTTACTGGGCTGAGCGATTTGGTGCTGCTGCGCAGAGCGACACACAATGTTTGGTCGCTATGCTTCGCACTGGGGGAATAGAAACATTAAATCTTATTATGTGATGATGCTACGTTATTAAATTTTTTCCTCAGATTTGCCCACACTGATAATTTCTAGGTATTCTTTAAAAGCAGAATAGCAATAGCATGAAAAATTACTCGTACGTTATAGTCTACCCTGAAAAATAGCCTGGTCCCCTATCTGCTTATCCATATAATTAAAACTGGATTAGTTGGGTGGATTATAGAGTTTTCTGAAGTCATTAGGGAGTTTTCTGTCTCTTGGGACCACCCCATCCCCAAATTTAACTATATTATGACCTGGCTGATACCAGCTAGGTCTGGCTATGTTTTGTTCTTAAGCCTTTTCTCTAGTTTCTGGTTCGCACGTGAGCGTGTGATGGTGGTTGCGTCTTATTAGACCTGAGCGTGAGTATATTCGAGTTCCTAACTCATCAGTGAAGCCAACCCAAGGTGCGGTGGGGGGCTGACAGATGAACAAGCATGGCTTAGGGCAACGTAGGAGTGACACCAGCACGCGCTGGCGTACGCTTTTGGGCTTTGTCTTGGCTTTCTGGGCGGACTGGAGGAGGCTTCAGCACCATCCACAGGCCACAACCAAATTCCTCCGTACGTTCCCCTCTGAGATACTGGGAAGAAATTTTGAAACCAATGGGAACATCAGTGGAAAGTCCAGTCTAAAGGAAGGGTCTCTTTAGAGCAGGTGACCTGTCTCAGCCCTGTAACGTGCCAGCCTTTGCCCGCCCCAGAAGGCACGTGCCACGCGACGCGGGGCAGTGCCTGTGCCGGGGAGGTGCTGACTGCCTCTGCGTTGTTCTGCGGCGTGTGAAATATCAGGGTTCCGGAGGACATCTTGTCTTCCCTGTGAAGAACAAATGACTGAATATATCTTCATCAAATAACTGTATTCACAGGGGTAGCCAGACTTTTTTTTGGAGGGGAATATTAATTACATAAACATACTTTTACATTCCAGGGTCAAAAGATGAGATGATTATTTACTCATATGGTAACAGCACTAAAGATACTCAGCAACTGCACTAAAGAAAAAGGTTAGTTGTATCGGTCACAACAATATCCACAAATATATCACGTTTGCCACCAAAGTGAATTTTATATTTAACCTATCGGGAAAACCCAAACAAGCAATCTTTAAAAGGTAGCTTTAAAATGTATGTAAAATGCAGTATATATCGTTTTACAAATGTTAACAAAATAAGCCTTTTACTGAGACAAAAGTTTTGGCTAGGATTTAGGACAAGTGATTAGCACATACAATGCTTTCTTGTTTTTGAAGGAATTTAAACCCAGTCTGGATGTTCCCTGGCAAAGTTGGCCTGTTGCGTATTGCCAGCGTACTCGCAGAGACATCGTGTTACACAGCAAGTTTCCGCTCGCAGGGATTTTTCTTGGACAAAATTGCATAGAAAACTCTGGAAAGGAGTTCCTGTGTTCTGATGCCGTAAAAATAGCTTAGTATCAGCTTATCAATAAGACGTTATGCCTCTGCATGACACAAAGCCCAACAGAATAGACAGGAGTTATTGCATGTGCTGGATGGGCAAGGCATTTCCCTCTGTGGTACATGGCTGTATTTAGTATGATTAAAAAGGGCGGGGGAAGAATTATAGGTAGTTCTTAGGAGCAGTTTAAAAGCTGAATTCTGTTGAGCCTACATCTTCTCCACTAGAGAGGTATTTATAGTAAAATCATAACTAGGAGGTTCCCTTCTCTTTCACTCTTCAATGAGAGAATCATTTATGAATCTGACAGTCCTGCCCCTGGATAATGTTAAGACTAACGTGATGTTCAGCTGAGTAACTCTACGCTCCTGAAGTTTATTAGCGTGTAACAGCAGCAGCAGGGCTGGTAGAGTGAAATGGCACACGCCGTCGCTTTGGAGGTAGAACGTCGTCTTACGGATCTGCTGCAAGGCAGTGTTGGGAATCGCCACTGCTGCAGGCTCCCCCCTTCCCGGCAGAGACGGTGTACGGGGATGCGTGCAAAGAAAATTCCCCAGACCGGGGTTAACTCCTAAACGTAAGCGGAGACAATCCATGCGGAAAATCCTCGGCGCGCGAGGATGGAATCTTAGGATTGCTGACGTTGAGGTCTGAAAAGCGTGTTCCACAGCCGGGAAGGTCCGTGATGGCTGGTAATAGCCCCCACTGCCTACAGAAGTAAGCGGCGTGGTCAGCACGGCTTATTTGGACACAGAGCAACTGTGCTGTTCGGTGCTGAGAGGCTGTCAAGAAAAATTGAAGGCTTTAAGTATATGACCTTCTGCAGGAATTACTTCAACAATAGCTTATTCTACTGTGTCAACTACAGTTGCAGTTATAACAATGAATTTCACTTTAAGAATGCAAATTGAGTTCCTAATTGTGAGATTCAGTCTGGGCTGTGCTGGGCAGTAATCTCTTAAAGAGTTTTGTTCCTGCTAAAGCATTTTAGATTCCTGCTAGAGTCAAATATACTGTTCCAAAGTTGAAAATATATATGGGGAGAGAAAAAAAAGAAGAAAAGGAAAAATGGCTATGCTTAATGAAAACAGTGCTGGCACTGAAAGAAAAAGCTCCAAGCTTTGCTAGACAGTGAAGTCTTTTAAATATACAGGTCCAGATTTTCAAGGACTTTCATAAGGGCGACTAGAGGGAGAATGGAAGTACTCACCTGCGTGCCAAAATGTTATGGCCGCAGATGCAAATTAGGAAATCGCTTATGCACACACCTCTGCTTGTAAACATAGTCTGTGTGCATGCTCAGACGTGCACCTACAAATAAGAGTTTTAATGAATAGGTAAACTCAGGACTGTTTTCTGCCTTTGTTTCATGTTAGTACTGAAAAAATACCCCTAAACCCCAGTAACTCATCTCTAGGCAAACTCCAGAAAGTTCCGTGTATGTATCAGGGTGAGAAAGATACAAATCAAGTAAGTTAACAAAAAACAAACAAACAAAAAACCCAAAACAAACAAAAAAACCCCAAAACCCCCAAACCAAAAAAAAACCCCCAAACCCCTTTATGAGTGCTGAGCACCATGTCGTCTTTTGATTGCCGAAGTAGTAGTTTTTCAGAATTCTCAGAAGAATGTGCTAAATATTTTTTTGGGTCCTGCAGTTGCCCTTGTGGGCTTTGCTAGATACATTATTAAGCCTATACGTATTGAGCAAAAAATACCCAAACCCGCGATTAAACGCCGCTTTATATGAAGCCGTACAATTACATGTGCATTACCTGTCAGATAGGGATTGAGGAAGTTTCTTTGCGTTTTTTTCACAAATCAAGTATATGATTGCTTTCGACTTACCAAGAGGCTTATTTGGATAATGACTGCAAATTTGGAACTACTTTTGTATGTCAGAAGAGATCACAGAATTGCGGTGTTATGCCCTTTGGGTTAACATACAACTGGAGTCTTTTACAGATTAATGAACCCTGTCTTACAAAGATTAATTTATGAAATACTTGTTGTCTGTTTATATGAAGTCACGCTAGCGACGTCTGCCTCGGAGAAGCATGCATATGGAAGGCTAAATTTAAAAGTGAAATGCCAAGGAATATTAACTTCCTGTGCCATCAGGTCACAATTTCAGCGACGGCAGTGCATCCTGCAGGAACGGGAAACGTTCCGATGGGAAACGTCCGCTGCCGCTGCGAGGCGTTGGAGCGCGAGCGGGAGGGGTTACGCCACTTCCATTTCCACCAAACCGGCTTCACGTGTGGCAACCAGGAAGCTGAACGCCCCTTCCAGGAAGGGCTCGCTGGCGAGCAGAACGCGCCGTGACCGCACGGGAGCGGGTCCAGCGGACTGTTGGCCTAAGAAGCACGTACCGCGCTGCAGCGACGGGCCTCGCCGGGGCCCCGGCTGCTTGGGTGTCGTGGCTTAGGAGGACGTTGTTCTCGTACAAACCTGTGCAAAAGCAAGAGGAAAATACTAAAGAGGCCAGAAATTATCGCGTCTTGAATCCCAAGCCGGAGAGATCCTGACCGCCAGCGTGGCTCGGTGTGGGTCTTGCAGGGTTTGCTTCATTCCCCGCTTCAGTTCCCAGCGTTGCAGCCGGGGCAGAGGGGCTGGACTTGCTGCAGTTGTTAAAGCCCACAAGCCATTTAAAAGGTAAATACTCACACAGGAAGAAGCAGGAGCAAAGAACTGCCTGTTTCAAGAGAAAGACACTCTGGTTTGATTCCCTTGCAAAGGAATTGTAAAGCAAGAAAATGCAGCTTCAGTTAATATTCCAACAAAGAACTCTGTTGGCATATTGGGACTGCTAGCTTAATCTGCTCGCTATACGTAGATCTGGAAACTTGAAGACGGCTTTTATTTGAACTGTGCACCGTTTTCGGGTAAACTACTGCTTTCACAGAAAATTACGGTTCCTCTTTTTTAGTGCTTGTCCCTATAAGTTTAGGGATGGTTCAAAAAAGTAATTTTAAGGAGAAAACAAGTCTGTTAAATAATCTGGCAGAACATTTCATTAGTGATCTTTGTGCATGACATTGATTTATCAATTTCTGCTTTTAAAAGCGAGAAGTCTGGGTACCGAGGGAGCATGGTGAGGTCTGTGTGCTCTTCGGGGATGCCGTTATCTGGAGTTGCTGCCTCTCCTAAGAAAGTACCTGCTTACTCTTACTTTTTTTTTTAAATTAAGTACTACTTTTTACCAGTATTGTGGTTTTTTCTTCGCAGAAGTCTGTAGCAACTCCACTGCGCCCCTTCTTGCTTTGATCTTGGCGGCCGCCACGGGCGTTTCCCGGTGCCCCGTGCTCCCGGGGCGTGGTGTGACGCGGGGCCGTCGTGCCCACCCCGCGCAGGTCCCGCCGGCCCGCGTGCCTTTGCAGGGGAGGCAAACCGAGCGGCCGTGCTCTGCTTTTCCGCTCGCCTCTCCCGGCTTTACAGGCGGCAGGATTCGGTTTCACTGAATAAATCTTGGGGCCTTTTCATGAAAATTAGACTGTCTGTGAAACGAAACGTAAGCATCTGGCAGATGGCTTGTAAAACAAAATCGCGGGAACCACCTGGGTTTTAGGGGTCCGAGTTACCTGAACTGAGAGGAGCTTTTTTGGCATCGCTGACCTATGTGAGCTTTGCTTTGGAACTTTGCATGAAACCAGTTTTACAGATGTTGGGATTTCTGTGAAATACTGCGTGTTCCCCAAAGGCAGGACACAGCGTCACCCCCGGTGATTGCCCCACGAAAAAGAAGGCTCCCATCTAGCTTGAGGATTTATGAGGCGCTCGCAGTTCACCCGAACAGTCCCCGTCGGGACAGCGTCGGCAGCAGGGGCTCCGAGGGGAGGCGCGGAGCGAGTCTCCACAGGGGCTGCTTGAAGCTGCAGCCGCCCGTCCCTCTGCATCCCCTGGACCGAGGATGGCCGCAAGGACAGATGCAGGTGCTGGAGCATGAATTGGTTTGCACCGCTCCCCTGAGAAAGTGCTTCTGTTCTCATCCTCTTGTCCGGTTCGGGAACGATGTATGAGTTCCCAAGGTCTGTATTCCCTTCTTATTTATTAAATATTATTACATTGTGATTGTTAATTGAGGCAGCATGGGCCAGGAACTAGCTTCTGAACAGTGTTTCTCCTCAAAGAAGAAAGTAAAGCACAAGTCATTCCAAATAATGATGGTGGACTTTGCCACTGGAAGTAAATCGGGAACTCTTAAATTGTGTTTCATGCCACGAGAGGTCTGCTTTGTATCTCATCTTTCTGCATGGAACTAGGCCAGTCTCGACCAGGCAGGATGAACCCCACGTGAGTTTGCGTGTGAAGGTCACGAAGGTCTTCCTTACCAGGCTGTATGCAAGATCAGACTCTGCCCGCTAGATT
This sequence comes from Phaethon lepturus, assembly GCF_000687285.1. Classification (NCBI taxonomy): domain Eukaryota; kingdom Metazoa; phylum Chordata; class Aves; order Phaethontiformes; family Phaethontidae; genus Phaethon; species Phaethon lepturus. The sequence continues at coordinate 6,852 of NW_010528092.1, forward strand.
AAGTCAACTTTTGCAAATTTTCATGTGGTATCAGTCACTGTGGAATCTCCTTTTACTTCGTTTTGGTGATTGCTTTTTACCTGACAGATTCTTTCTTGCTACTCTTCTGTGTAGCTTGTCACTTGTTATTTGAGAAACTTTACTTCAGGAATTTGGAGTGTCTTGTTATACTTTGCACATCATCAGTTTATGTGTATGAGCTGCAGTAAAGTGCAGTGATTGCTTAAAAACACTATAGTTATTTAAAAGAGATGACTTTGATTGTGTGTTTTTTGTTCCCATCACAATAACACTTTGCAGGTGATTATTAAATTAGAGATTTTCTTTGTTTTTCTAACAAAAAAACCCAACCTTTTTCATGTCAGTGCCAATTATGAGTAGTAATTTTTCACATTTTACAAAAGAATTTTCTGTCCTGCCTCCACGCCCCCCCAAATAAAGAAGGGCTTTGACACTCTATGACAAGGAGGTGGGGGTAGGGTTTTTTATTATTATTTTTTGCAAACACAGTGCTTTTGACTTTTCTTTAAAAAATCTGTTGACTCTATTGAAATGTGACAGGGCAATATTTAACCTGAATAGAGGCATGTTGACTCCTCTTATTAAAACTGACAGTTAAGGACATTTCTCTCTTTATTCCTTCTGATATACACAGACAAGTCTTCACTGCTAACTAGTATACAAAATCAAAAACAAAAAAATACAGAGTGAGGAGATGAGTACCTTATAAACAATATATGAATGACAATTGCAAGTTTAATCTAGCAAAGAAACCTTTTTTTATCCTTTAAGAAAATTAAAGCCCTTTCAAATTAGCTTGATACATGAAGACAGGCTGACATCATTAATTTTCAAGCGTTCATTCTTCCTCCCTTGCTCCCTCTCGCGCGCAGATGCGCGATGTTCCAGGTGCTCTCGGCAGGTCCACAGCGACACCTATAGCGAGAGGTGGCTTCTGCCCTGGCTGAGGTGCCGGAGGCGCGGGTTGGCTCTCGGGTGCGAGGCCCTGCTCTTCCTCTTCGCTGGGGACTTACCTGGGGCATTTCGCTTTGGGTTCGGCTCGCTTCTCTGTTGAAGACGGAAGAAGATGTGGTGGTACCGATGGCAGGCTTGCGCTCTCGGTGGGTCGGTTTGCAGCGTGCAGTTGGATCGCGATCCCTGTGGCACCCTGACCTGCCGCAAGGCTTTTCCGAGAACTTAAAGTTCTTTCTGGCTTGTCTCACCAAAGCCTCCGAAGGCTGAAGAGGCCACGTTGATCAATTTTTTCCTAGTTACGTTCTGAAGCAGTGGTGTAAACTGTAACCATGGAGCGTGTTTGCCTGTTTCCTGCGCTTCGCCGCTGCGCAGGTTGGTGGTTCTGGGGTAACAGCAGCATTGGCTGCTCTTTATCATGTGGCTGTCCCCAGCATTTCCCATTAGCACAGCGAAATACCTAGTGGAAGAGTCCTCTTAGTTCATTATCTTTGTAGAAGTATAAGCTGAGCATTTTTACAAACTTGCCTGCGTGTTTTTTATTGTTCTGTGGCAGAGTACTGGGAGGGAGGTCTATGTGGCACGTGTCAGCCGTTCGTCCACGGAGAGCAACGAGGCATGTATTGGCATTGTCACGGGATGAGAAGAAAAAGATTTGAATATAAATGAAGAGCAAGTGAGGACAGCAGCTCAGGCTTTGTATGGTTCCTTGGACTAAGATGGCCGTATCACAATTGGGGTAGCTGTCCTACTGCTGTGGAGGCTGGGGAGTTTGGAAGCCATTTTATTGTGGCAGACGTAGCACATGCAGGACCAAGGGAAAGACGAGCGCTGGGGGAGCCAAGAGTGGAAATCGTAAGATACCCGTGGTCTTTCAGTTGCACGATGCTGCCAGGAACTCTGCCTACATGGTCTCAGAAAATGTTATTTCTGGAAAAGGAATGAGTTTCAAAGTAGTGTTAAATACAAGTTTATACCCTCTGACGTCAGGGATTTCAACACCAGATACACAAGCAACAGGAGATAGACCAGTCTTAACCTCATCCCATCCGTTTGAAGAGTGGGCGTGAAACCTAGCAGGAGATGAAACAGCAGTTAGAACGGTTAGCCCAACACTTTGAATCCTTCTCTTTGCACCAGCCGGTTAATTTAGACGAGGGAAAAGTCAGATATGTATTTTGTACTTGTCTCAGATGAGATTAGGAGAATCCATAATGCCCTAAGGCAGACAGTTCAGACTTTTACAAGAAGTGGACGGATACACTGTGTGTCATGCAGGTTCTATGGAGGAATTTGGGGTCTGTAGGCACTTTCACATAGGTTTGAGAGAAGGATTATCAGACTATCAGCTGTATTGTTTAGAACATCATGGATGGGCAGAGAGGACTGACAGATGAAACAGAAGACCAAAACTGTGGATTATAGAATTTATGGTATTGAACATCCTGCAAATCCAACTGAACTTAAGGTACAAAATTTAACATTTTTTTTTAGAGAGAGTCACATCTCAGAATTAAACTGCCAGTGAATTTTTTTTTTTTTTTTTGGTAATCTTAGTGCCAAAACACGTATGTATGCATCCAAGCCACAAAAGACCCAAATCTATATGGAAAATATATTACCTGATACCTTAGTTAAAGTGTGTGTGGTTAACAGCCATTTTTCTCCAGATAACTAAATGATCAAAGACTCTGTATGGGCACAAAATTTCTGTTCGTTTATATCCGAGGGCAAATGGAAACTGGCAGGTGACCAGTGCACAGGAGATGGGGAGGTGAGGCAGTAACTTTATACCGAATTGAGCTTCATGCACTGTTACTGTTGTTTTTGTTTCTTCTGCTCTCAAGGCACTCAAAGGCTCTGTCTCATAAGCCTGGCTTTAAGTTTGATATGCCAGCCTCCTTTGATTTGTCAAGGCTGTAAACTTTGTCTCGCCCGGGATCTGCCATCTGCTCCCGGAGCCCCGGCTCTGCCTCGGCCACGAGCACCCTGCCCCTGCTCCCGCAGCCTTGCTCCTCTCGGATCTGCTGCAGCTATGTGCAGTGAGATGACTTCACTGCTCTGACTACGTCACAGCGCTGCTTAAGGCTCTTCGTTGGCTCCGCTGCATCCAACAAAATCTCTGTCTTTTATTTCAGTCCCCTTACAGTTTTGCCAAAGCTTACTTCTTTGTCACGGCTTTGTTTGGACGCCTGCCCTCCCTCCCATCCTCTCCGATTACTTGCTTTTCTGATGACTATTTTTGCACTTTCTCCCATACTGTCACTAAAGAGTGAGAAAAGCACTCAAAGTCCCCAAAGCCACTGCCCTCCCTTCTTTCACATCTCTTAAAAGACCATCTCTGCCTACTGAAGGCTGCAGCCTGGTAATGGCAGAGCAAACAGCGAGCTGCGAGCAGCCCAGCTCATTTGCTGCGAGTTGTGCGTATCCAGTTATGGTTAGTACAGGCTCTCCCCTAGCAGCCCCACTTACTAATTTTATCCGCTTCGACAGCTTGACGTTTAACTTGTTAGTTCTTTAAGGCAGCTGCTGTCATTTCTTCCATTGGTACAGAACTTGAAGATGATGCCACAGTATAAATATGAAATAATAATAAACATGCAATATCAAACATGATACGCTTGGGTAGTAGGTATTTGAGATTAACAGCACTCGCTCTTTGTAGTTCTGACAAATGCTCCTAGCCCTTGCCAACAGAGGTCAACCTACATAGATTGCAGTTGGGTTTTTTAACTAACTAGCAGGTTTCTTTGCATAATTGGATCTTTGGTTCTATTCGTTCTTAGGCAAGGCAAATACGTGAACTGGGATGGATTCTTCAGCCAAAACCCCAAAGTGCTGAAGAGCACTTGGTTTCATTTTTAAAGTGTGATGAAGCAGTGGCTGTCATGGGATTTCACATAATGGGAGCAAATGAAGCAGGGAGTCTTACCTGGCACATGTGCTGAAGGGAAGGGGTCTCTGAGGTAGCCACACTAAAAAACATTTTGCAAAATACAATGAGAAAACACAATTTTAAAAGGCAGTAAGCACATAGTGCTTAGGCATAGAAAATTAAAGGCAAGTAAGGTACTGCATTTGTTAGGTATTGCGAAGAAGCAGCATACATATACATGATGGTAGTAACAAAACCTGCATCCCTGTATTGAGGAGAGCTCAACCCATACCTAAGGGCACAATTGCAAATTAGTGGAGATATTGGATCGGATTTTTTTTTTTAGTGGGAATTACTTCTTTACCATGTGAAGACACTGACAGTACTTGCCTCCTTGCTATTTATCTAGCTTTTTCAAAAAACGAGTTTCCAATAATTTCTTAATAGCAAAGAAGAGAGATCATAGAGTTAAATAGGAATTCTGGCTGACATCACACAGGCTTCCTGAAGAAAGGCACTGGAAAACTCATAAAGTGTTAAGCTATGCACAAAATTCACTAAACAGAGAACAAGCCCTTGGAAAGCGAGTCCACAAAAGACAGTCGCTTCAGGAATGACAAAGTGTACCACCAATGAGTGATTCTCGCTGAAATGAAAATGTGAGTCTGGATTTAAGATTAGTTGGCACTTAAGGATATAGCATTGATTAGTCATCATCAGTAAGACATGCTCTGTCCTTTTAAAGCAACAAGCTGCTCAGTCATGCTGCAAACGAAGGGAGAAGCATAGAAAACCTGGTGAAAGTTTCCTTTTCGCACCCCTCAAATATGATGGATACTGTAAGTCCACGTAGGTGCAAGGGAGACTGGACAAGAGAAATCCATCAAGAGATATTAAACGCAAACATACCCCCTCTGCTTGGGAGGTCCCCGAGCAACAAGCTGTCGGAGCCTGGGAGAGTGTTTGAGGGAAGTACCGCTATACGCCTGCTCTATTTTTACACGCCTCCCTGGGTACCTGTTTCTGATGACTGTTGGATGCTGAACTCGGGACTAAGTGGACATTTGGTCAGACCCAGCACAGCCATTTGTATGTTCTTTTCTTATTTGCTACAGTAATTTCAAGAGAGGAAAGAAATACAGCTTCGGTAGTATTTGTCTTACACGGCGGGATGATCGCAGGAGAGATCTGGTCACGCTGTTAAGCTTACACGATGACGCCGTATTCTTACGCTCTGCCCCAAAACCACGGGTTTCAAGGTGGCCCATCAGAGTCAAGCTGGCAATTCAGGATATTCTCGATGCAGCAGCGTGGATAGTCACACGATAAGAAATTGCGTTGAGTTCACATATAGAATTACTCATTTTGGTCTTTTCAAGGATTATCAGAGGATCTTTTTAATCATGAGGGCAGTGTACAGTTAAGAAGCTGATTTTCGTTTGCTGCTTGTCTCCGTTCAGTCTTGCCCCTGAAGTGAGGTTTAGTTTAGAATTGTACCTTAATTTCAGTGTTGTATATAAAGCTTTTAAAAAATATATCTTTATTCTTCAAAAGAAGTAAACTTTTATTATTTTTTTTTTGTGTGTTGTAAACTTGATTGGCCAGATGTTTTTTAGGCTTACTATATTATTGTTCAAAAATTCTTTTTGTAGATTTTGACTGAGGCCTGTTTTGGTAAACGAGGAAGCTATCAAAGGGGGAAAATAATTTTTTTTTTTTTTTTTTTTTTTACACCTTAACTTTTGCAGATGTTAGAAGTTCTATGATTTCCAAAGTTTTCAGTGTATCTTTGCTTCATTTTGGTGAAACAAAATTTCCTAAGGCATGACGAACTCCATCGCGGAGCCCTTTAAGGGATATAGAGGGTAGTGGTAAGGATGAGGAGACACACTGCGGTTTGTTTTGAAAATGATGTTCATATTTACACCTCGGAGTTGATGCAGGACGTTCCCAAACTGGGGGAACCGCACACCAACGCGGCGTACCCCGCTGACGTCACAGCTCCCAGCGCACGGTGCTCCCAGGTCCTTCCTGCCCCATTTCTGCCTACGTTTCTTTCAGGAATTGTCCGCCAGACACTTCCCCCGGCACCCTCACCGGTGGCCTAGGCTGCAGCGCTTAGTTTTACCCGCTGTGATGCTGGATTACCTTCTTAGTCTCGCCCTAAACGAAACGGGAAGTGTCGTTACTGCACCCTTTGCATACGGGCCCGGCACGTTCTGTGGGGTTTTGTTGCGTGCAGCCAAAGGTTCGGTGCGCAGGGGCGAGGGGCGGCAAGCTGCCCCTTCTCAGCCGAACATCTGCCTCTCGGGAAGCCTCACCCGGAGTTGTCGGCCCGTGCAGGAAAGGCTCCAGGTCACAGCCGCGGGTGGGCTCTAGTCCCGGCTCCTCCTCTCCAGTCTCTAGGTAAGCGATGCACACGCAGAGAGAAGCACCCAGTTTGGAAGGGGAGCAGCGGCCTGTGGCAGTGTGATTCCGGTGCCATCTGAACACAGAGCTTCAACGGTTGAACTTCTGTGGGGATTAAGGACAAGGCAGCCATCGATGCCCTGCTGTCACCCATGGGTCCGTCCCCCCCCCCGCAAGTCACTTCCCCTCCATAAATCTTACTTAAAGGATGTTCCATCTTTAAGTTGAAGGTTTGGCTTCCTTTGTGCAGCTTCTTGCTAGTTTACATGAAAAACGCGATAGGCAACGGTGGGTGGAAGGCAGGTGAGGGGCAGCGGGTACCGACCTCGAACACGGGCATCAGAGAGTGTGCATGGCTGCAACTCAGGACGAAAGATTAACCGGAGAACAATTTGTCTTTAAAATATCTATCAATTTGAACTTTTCTCTGTTTCAAGAATAGCGTTTATATGATGGTTGCAAGTGTAACTGCTGGCTGGGAGTTACTAGCACCGAACCACAGACTACCATACACACAGATTCAAGGACTAAGGGTCTTCCCTCTGGTTTCTTCTGATTAAGAAGGGATGTTGGAGTGATGATGATGTTTATGATGATAGGAAATTACATTAAAGCAATCTGATTCATAAGTAAAAGTTTGTCTTCATTGGGTAACTAGTCTATATTAAAATACACTAGTGTTTATGCATTATCTGCATCCATATGTTCTTCGTAAGCTGCGATGCAGTATGCACCCCATGCTCCTCCCCTGAACTAGGATATTCGATATATATTCCAGTTGGAGTCATATTAAAAAGAATTCACTTTAGTAACACCAATTGCGCCAGGAATGGCTATCTTAGCTTGTCACTGTTTGGGGTCCTCGGGTCAACCTCTTTAATTAAGTCTTATAATGTTAAGACTGACTTCAACACCCATCCTACCCTATCAGAGCTAACTCTCTTTCCTGCAGAGCTAACCCTCTTTCCTGCACTGCTTTTATCAGCATGCCCAATTTTCCACCTGGAATTTGTTTTAACGAAGCCCAAATCCTATTTTGTTAAATGCTGGAGGCTGTATGGAACATTCTGCCTGTTATTCTGTTATCCACACTATGAAACTCGGGACAAACAAGCTGTAAGCTGCATTTTGATGTCAGGTTAAGCTATTATGGTACAAATTGTGTTTAATATATTTTTAAATACTTTATTTAATATTTTATAGGGTTTTTTTCCTATTGAATTAGCAGTAAAACAGCAGTGCTTCATATTTCAGATCTTTTTTCCACCTTTTGGAGGCCTGCGTTCCACATGATCTGGTTACCAGCTGGACAGCCAGAGGCTGCACACAAAGCGCAGCAGACTTCATTTCTACCCTAGCATTCAAGCCAGAGTGTGTTTTTCCACAAATAACCCACTTTCTTACATACTCCCTTCCTATTTTAATGCCACCCAAAAAATAGAGATGTTTCTTTTCTCCAGCTTTTACTCTGTGGGCCACCAAAACAGAGGAAATTCAATAAATGGATTTTTATCTGAGAGGAGGGAGCATCACTGGCCCGATGTGCCCATTTAAATACCCATTTAAATTACACTTCTAGTTCTGTTTAACTCTTCTGAGATGAGCCGTTCTCTACAGGTAAGAACTGTGGCGTGATGTAAGACTTCAACAAACGTGAAAGCGCTTAAGGCAGGTTTGATCAACAGCGGGATTCGCATTTCTGATGGGCGCGAGAGGTACAGAAGGCCGTGCAGGAAACGGATTCTGCTGCCTCTTTTAAAACAAACGAACAAACAAAAACCACAAATGAAACAAAAAAAAGGAGGGGGGAAGCTGTGGGTGATCCCAGCAATTGCTGTCTGCTCAAAGCAAATGTAACGCTTAGGGGAGGAGGGGAGCAGCTCTCCGGCTGCGGGGCTGCGCGGGGAGGCTGGCGCAGGACGTGCACCGTGGTGCTCCGGCAGCTCTCTGCTCTAGGAAGCTTTGGCTGTGGGAGTCGGTCTAATCGGACAACGGCAGGAACTTGATAAAAGCACACTTCGGCAAGTGTTTTCTGTAAGCCTTGTCAGAACACAGCAGCTGTCTTTGAGCGAGTCAGACCCGTTTCAGCGTGTCGCTAGCAGACATTTGCATCGGTGCAGGTAGATCACCCCCGGGAGATCCATGTCTGTTCTATCACATAAGCATGTCCTTAGAATCGAACTTATTTTCCTTTTTTCCCCACTTTCTCTGTCCCCCCTCGCTGTGGTTCAAGTGTTGTTAGCCTCGTAAAGCCTGTTAAAAAAACTGGCTGGTTTGCACAGACCCCGTACTATTTTTCACCGGGTTTACACTGGTTAAAACTGATGCGAGCTCAGTAACCTGTGCAGGGTTTGATGTGAAGTGATACAGCGCTGCACGCTCACTGTTAGCTGTATTGACACGGAATCGCTAAAAATTGGTAAAGAGCTGTTTTGTCACTAAAGTCAACTTACTTGACCCTGTTTACGCACAGGGAGAGCTTTGGGTAAGAAGTTGCCATTTCTGTAGTGGTGTCTCAGAGTGAAGCCGCTCTGAAAGTGTTATCGGCATATTCCAAACTTGAAGGAAGAGGGGAGGTTTGCATGTAGGAAGTGAAATGAATAATGTTTTCCCATACGAAATGAAAACCCAGTTGTTCCAAAAGGTAAACATCGGGGCGTCAAACACTTGAACTTGTCTGGTTTCAGCACATACTCCTCTTGTGATCATGGTTAATTTAATATAGCTTAAAATTAAAAAGTTAAATGAAAGTTATTTTTCTGCAGGCTGTTTTCCAAATTTTCCTAGTCCTAATGTTTTTACTGTACTTGTTCTATTAAACAGCAGCCACATATGTGTCCGTGTGTTTTTGTGCATCTGTTCTGGGTGTGTATGCATGAGTCTGAACATATGTATGAATTAAGTGGAGCGCAATATTGGCTAAATGAGAGAGACATGAGGTAGCCACCTGCTCTGACACAGCGCTTAGTGCGTACGTACCAAAGAGAAGAGATTTAAAAACAATTAAAATCTCAAATGTACTTGTTAGAGCAAAAGAACAAACTAAACTAATTTAAACTAATTTTTCCCTTAGGATGGTAATTCATTGACAGAATTACCCTGCTATTGAAATCGGGCCTGCTGTTTGCACAGTAGAGCGTATTGGATAAATCGTGGTAATAGCGGTTCTCTGCGTTTAATAAACTAGCTAAAATTTCTTGATATGCTTGATCTACGTTACGAAGTTTATTTTTCGCTCCCTAGTGAGAGGCCAAGGCTGTCTTTGATTTCCTACAGCTACATCCGGCACACGCGGAGCTCCCGTACC
>NW_010528093.1:0-5202 GCF_000687285.1 Phaethon lepturus
TCCCTACGGCAAAGCGGGTGGGCTCGAGGTCGAGGTGCCGGCTCACCTCCTAAGAAGCGCAGGGAGGACATGATGGAGCCGATCCAGCTGAGCTGCTCGGAGGAGCCCCCCACCTCCTCTTGGAAAGCCACGAAGAAAATCCCGAAGGTCTTGAGCATCCCCATCACGAGTACGTTGACCTGAATTTGAAGCAGACAGAGGTGAGATGCCAAAGAGGTCGGGCAGGAGGAAAAAGCTTTTCCTTCTGCTTTTCTTCTGTGGATAACTTGTTCTGTTCGGGGAAAAACTAAACTGGGATGCGTTAACCAGCGTAGTGTGTTTTGGGGAGTATCAGCAGGGTGGACTTGTGGTGGCCACGCTGCGGTTTCATCTTAACGGACCCTGAAAAAAAACCTTCTGTGCAAATTGACAAGAAAAGGAACCAAATAACACTAGAGCCTGACGCTTGTAGGGTTTTTTTTTTGCCTCTGTAAGTTATTTTTTAATACTAAAAAATAATCTAAATGGGTTTCAGCACTCTGAAAGGTCCCTAGCAGGTGATGAGGTGTTGAGCGGAGTGGGGATGGACGTTAGCCGGAGCGGTTTCCCAGGCTTGCCCCGCCATGGGGGCAAAGGACGGATTGCGTCCTTAACTTTAACTCCCTCCCTCCTCCGCGGTAGCGGGGGGTTAATGATTGGCAGCGAGTTACTTAGGATGGTGTGGAAGCGGGGCAAAGCTTTCCTGCGCTTCCCAGCTTTCCTAGCGGGAGGGAGGCGTTGGCTTCATCCCCGATGGGAAGATGGTATTAAAGCCCGTAGCATGGGGGTGTGGAGAATTAGTGCCTGTAAGTGGGGCTGAGGTGCCCGATGGTCCCGGGAGGGGGTAACCGGTGTGCGTCCGCTGCCTGCGCCCTGTGCTGCTCCCGCAGTCGGTCCCTGGAAACCCGCCTCAGCTCTGATCCTCCTCCGCCCCAAGCTGGGATCTCGCCCTTAGCGAAGGTACAAGACACCCCTTTGGGGCTGGACACCCCGGTGATGGTGTGTAGGAGTAGGGAAAAGTCACCCTATCGTTGCAAACGGCTTTTGGTCCTGGGCTGCAGGTTGGGCACCTTCATTTACATCACTGGGGTGTTTTCAGGTGGCATTTCATAGGAGAAGGTGCGTCTGTGCTCAGCCTGCAGTGAAATGGGTGATGGCACTCGGGGTAGCAAAGCACCACAGAGTTTTTTTATTTTTTTTTGCCTTTAGCTCAGTGGGATCAGCCTGTCCCATCCCCCGCTCCGTGTGAGCGAGACTCGAGGCTCTTTATCTGCCCCAGCTCCAGGATTTTAGGTGAATTTGTTCTCGGCTTACCAGGAAGAAGTGAAACACCACTCCCCATGCCCACCCTCCGTCCGCAGCTTCGGCGCCTGGTCTCTTCCTGGCTGCCGGAGCCTCCAGCTCTTCCTCCTTCCTTTCCCCTGGAAACAAGAATTTCAGGACGCATTGACACCTTGCTCCGTTGCCGTTTCAATTCAAAAACGGCTCCTGCGAAAGCGTCAGCTGCCTTTGAACCCTTCTGCTGCTTTGCTGTTAAGGAGGTATTTCGCATTCAGCTTGCAAAAGCTTTTGAGGGTGGGCGAAGCTTTTACCAGCGTTTTTGCCGACAGATGTTAGGTTGCCTGCCATCACTGCCTGCAGACAGCTTAATATCCGTTCTCTTTCCCACCAAATTACACTAACCACTTAAGGTTTAAGGGATTTTAAGTGACAAGCACCTTACTGCTGCTTTAGAGCAGATAGTTTGCTTGGCTTGTGCCCGACCGTCTGTCTGTATCCGTCTTTAAGCTCTCGTGGGAAGCGCACCCCTCCCCATCCTTCTCTGCCCGTCTCCCGTCCCTCCTCTCGCCCATCCCGCACCTCTGGCAGTGGCGGGATCCTGCCCGAGGGAGCAGCTGGGGCTGAGGAGCCTGAAACTTTTTCTTACCGCCTTGCTGCTGCATACTGGAAAATCCTCCCCGAAACCGTCGGTTGCAAAGAGGAATCGTCTCTTCATTTGCTCCAGAGACTAAATCCCCCCTTCCTGACTTGGCACCCCAAAGTCTGGTCCTTCATTCGTCTCCGGTGAGGACGGCAGCGTCTGCCTGTCCCAGTGAGCCCCGAAGCAGGACATGGAGCCCAGCAAGCGCTGGGGCTGTGTGGATGGAGCCCGTCCTCCTCCTTCCCGGAGGCAGAGCCTGGCTTGCAGGGCCCCAAGGCCAGGAGTCCCTCCCCTTCCCCGGCCAGGGGCAGGAAACCCAGGACTTGTGGAGCAGAAATCCTGCTGGGAGGAAAGAGGAAAGGAAGTCTGCACGGGTTATAGCTCCAGGCAAAGCCCTGGGTCTGGCCAGACATTGAGCAGAGCAGTAGGTGGCAATGGTGGACTGAAGCCAAGCCTGGGGCTGCTGGCGGCTGCAGGGGAGCAGAGCCCCGTGCCTGCCTGCCCTGCCCGCCCTGCCCCTGCTGCACGGCCCTTGGCCCAGGAAACTGTGACATTTAGGAGGGGATAGTCTGGAAAGCTTTAGGTTTTCCAGCTAAAACACTCGGCAGCGGGAGCGGAGCAGCCGTGCCGCCACAGCTCTTGAGCGGAGCTGGTAATTGAGCGGGATTTGAGTTGGCTCCATGCCTTTATTGTAAATATGCACAAACTCCCGGGTAAATACAGCCCTCACGCTTCCTCTCCCCATTTTGGTTGACCTGTCACCCCGGTCAGTGTTACTGAGGTCAGATAAAATTGTAGGATCGTGATACCGATCTGTGCTCCCCTCCCTTGGCAGAGGAGGCTGTGCTCCACCTTACTGGAGGAGCCCAGGATTATACCGGAGCTGATGGAGGAGCTTTCCCTATAGTAAGACTTTTAATATGTGTATTAAGCTTTTGTTTAAGTAAGCGGAGTGGTTTTTGCAATGAGTATGGTTTAAGGCCTTGAAGGAGAGGGGGGCTTAGCAGATGGGGTGCTGGGGAGAAGGCGGCAGCAGCAGCGTCTGGTGCGGCATCTGCACCCGGAGCTGTTGGATATCTGGGAGGAAACAATCCCGCTTGAGCTGCTTCGTGGGCTGTCAGGGAGAAGGGAGAACAGGGACCCTTCAGTGCCGCCGCAGAGCTCGGACGCACCAAATCCTGCTGCCGAGGCCGGGTTGTTACGCAGAACGAACACGGACCTCGCCGGGCACGCGGAGCCCAGCGGCGCAGGGCAGGCTCGGCCCTGCTGCCTGTTCACACCCAGCAATGGCCGCGAGACTGTGAATGTCGCTGACAAGAGGAGCTGCTCCTAGTAGTAAAGTCAAAGCAGTGTGAATGTCATTTTACCTCTGACCTAGCCCAACTTGTTAGCTCCTGCCCTGCTGTGAAGCTTCCCTTATGCTTTACGCACGGACAGCTGCAGGCCAGCTCCTCTTTACTCCCTTACAGATAGGAAGCATTTGAGGGTAACAGATTTTCAGTAGCAGATTTTCCAGGGTGAAAGCCTTTCTGCAGGATTGTTTCCCTGCACCATTTCAAATGCTCAAATCTTTAAGAAGGGAAGCCTGGATTTGTGAGGATGTTGTCAACATCCATTTGCAGTTCACACAGGGACCAGGCAGCCAGGGCTTGGCCAGCACGTTTAGGTTTGAACTTCAATCCAAGGCATAGTAAGCAAGTAACTCTCGCACAGAACGTTTAACTAGAGGATGCTAAACATTTCCTAGGAGAAATTCCTTGGAAAGTGTTTGTACCTTTTCCACTGGAGGAGACTGTTAATTAAATCTTTGTGCACTGCTCCTCTAACTCTAAAGAATGCTAACGAAGAAGGGGCTGGGAGAAGTCAGGAAACAAGGCAGAGTTTTCACAGTAGTAGCAAAGAGAAGCAAAGGCCTGTTTTTGCAGGTCATTTATTGATTTCTCCAAGAAATAAGGCCCCCCCCACACACACACCTTGTAGTATCTGCTCATTATGTGCGTGTGGTGAGTGACCCATGTTTCATCCTCAGCAGCACAAGTGCTACAAAGTGAGTTGGAGACCCCGATAGCTGTACAGGAGCTGTTACGTAGAGAGGGAGAGCCTTCAGCCCAGGTTTGGTACTACAAGCACGTTCTGTGCTGTGGAGCAGCAGCGGAGAGGAGAGTGGTTATCCGGTGAGGCCGGAGGTGGGAGCGGAGCGCTGCGCAGGCTCCCGAGGGTCAGGATGCTAGCTTGTGCACTGCTACAGTGATGCTGTCATGCTTCTGGATCATGATATTCCTAGAACAAGAAAAGTGCTGAGGCAGTCGAGAAGCCAGCTGTGACAAGGAGGAGCTGACGTGGGTGGGAAACTGGACAGGGGTATCATTCTAGCTCTGCGCTAGAGCTGGTGCTTGCTGCATCTCTTCTGCCCACTCCCATGAACAGTGCTGGAGCAGTCTCTGCCTGCCACAGCGACTGGCTACAGCACAGGCTTCATTATCTGTGGGGAGCCCAAGTGTGGAAGAAGTATAGAGCTGTAGCAGCCACCCACCCTCCCGAAAGGTTTCCTACTGCTCTTACAGTTCCTGCTCCTCGAGGTCCCGTTAATCTAATGAATTCACATGCCTATGGCAGGGACTGTCTTGCCCCCATGGCTTCAGAGATGGGGTTTCTTCCACATCTGCCAGTTTAGCTCAAGATGAGGAGAGCTGCTCTCGGGATCTGCTTCTGGGGAGGGCCCCAGGGCTGGGAGGAAAGGTGAACAGGGAGAAGAGTGGCACCCCCAGGCTGGAAACTCACCCGCTGTCCGACTCCAGGCACACCACGGGCGTATCGGTCGGGTCGGAGGTCAGCTTGGCTGCCTGCTGGGCGAGGACAGAGATGACGCCGGCGTGCTCATCCGAGAGGGTTCCTCGGCCTGCGAGAGGTGGGAGACGTTGGCCGAAGCCATGCGTGCCGTGACAGCGCTTCGTGTGAAGCGGCCTCCCCCGGGGCCAAGGGGGGCTGCTCCTACCGGGGCCCATTTGCCTCCCCTGGGGGCTGATGCAGCTTCCCCGTAATCGTTGCCCTCAAAGCACCAAAAAGCCTGAATTTAAGTGGCAGGAAGAGCTGGCTCTGGTTTCCTCCATGGAAGGAAGTACTCCAGCCACGTACTGTGGTGCAGGTGGGTGCCAGAGGGACCCTGGGGATACCCGAAAGGGGAGGGGGTAAAAGGCTGCAGTAGAGCAGGGCCTGGTACCCCCAGAGCGTGTGGGAAGCCCCCGCACGCCAGTGCCCTCAAA
>NW_010528094.1:0-17546 GCF_000687285.1 Phaethon lepturus
GGGGGGCAGAGCTGCCTGGACTGCCCTCAAGGGTGAGGGCAGAGGGCTTTAATTCTCCGAGCTCGGTGCCACACCTGAGCGGGCCCTGCTACCTCGGCCCGGTCAATGCGCGCCTCTCTCCCAGGCCCCGGCCGCTCCGCCTGATAGCGGGGCTGCGCTGCAGGTCCCGGGGAAGTGAGCTGCTCTGAAGGGTCGCTGAGTTCAACCAAGGCGTTGTTTCTTTTTCTTTCAGATTTCCTTGGTTTACGTCTGTAACCCAAGGCAACAGTTGTTCTTGTCACCTCTTCCTTTCAGCGTTTGTAGGAGGACTGAGAGGATGGTGAACGTTCTGAAAGGTGTTCTGATTGAATGGTTAGTAACAGTGCTTATTGTCTCCTGTTGTGTCAAAGTCTACTTATTTATTCAGAGCTGGAAATATTCTAAGTAACTTCAGAGTCTAGACCAAAAAAGAAGGAGGAGGTGTGATGCTGAGCAAGCAGACAAGAGAAAAGTATGGCCGTTGGGGGAAGGAGAGAGGCAAGTGTAGGTTATCCTAATTCCAAACTCCTTTTTTTCTTTCCAAGATGCTGTTTGCAACTTACACTTAGCCATTAGATGTTCCCTCTTGTTCTTTATATTGCTTACAAATAATGGTTTTTGTTGTTGTTTTTGAGCAATGTGTTTCTTTACTGATTCTAGAGGGAGATGAAAAAATCTCTCATCCTTTCCTTCCTGTCTTTTTTCATCAATTCCAGCCTAAATTCAGTTCAAGGCTGACATGTGGCTCTGTTTGTAGATTATACTTGAAAGGAATATGCTTGCAGTCTGTGAAAGTAAGCTTTTGATGTATGTGCAGTAAACATGTTTTGTTTTCATACAATCCAAAATCTCTAGGCTAAGAATCGGATAACTGGTTACCTTCAAAGTAAAAATAAGTATCAGTCAAGATTTGTGAGGTCGTTGCATAGCACTATATTACAGATAAGATTTCTGCAGTACACTTAGGTTGTAAACATATTAACAGATTATAACTGCACAAAAGCAGAAAAACCTTGAACCTCTTGTGATGTGCCTGCATGGTGCATATAGCTGTGATCTTGCAGCAGCTAACTTCTGAGCTGACTGGACATTAGCCAGCTTAAGTCTGGATGTCTAATGGCTATGTGTGAGCAGGTCAGAACCTAAACTCGGCTTAACAAAAAGCCTGTCTTCTCAATTGTGGCTCCATGCTAGTACATTGACAAACCTTCCGAAGCACAAGAAATTGACTGCCTGCAGCTGACTATGTAAAGATGCCCAGAGCAGAAGTCTTGACTGACAGTTCACAAAATATTTTATTTTGCACCTTATGTGCTTATTTTACACATACCTAAAGATCTGTCTGGTTTTATACAGCTCCATGGCCTTGTCCCACTTAGTATAAGCATGGAGCTTAATCATTCTCCCTGGAAGGGAATTTTCTATCTAATAACAGATCTACAGCATTTGTTATGCCATCAGATGTTTTCAGCAGCCCCCTGGAGAACTGACCTTTGAGTTGGTTTTGCTAGGTCTTGGTGGTTTTGTTTTGTTTGTTTTCTCCCCACCTTTGCATAAGGGTAGCCTTATATACTATAATAGCTATGCTATTCCATCCTAGGAAAAAATGCAGAATTATTATAAACCTATCCCCTTGTTTAGCTGCCCCACTTCTTACAACCCAGTCTTCTAAGGATGTTTAAGATACCAAATGGCCAGGGAGTGGGGAAAAAACAAAAAGACACTCTGAATCTGTAAATCACACAAATAAAATAGTGAAATGTTGCGCAGATCTTTTTTTTCCCCATACTTCCCCACATAGCTAAACTCTTGTGAAGACAACATATCAAGGATTATAATCTTCATTGTAATTTAGTAGTAAGTAATGTAAGTTATTGTAATGAGATCAGTGTTTCTGTTGTGACATATATCTACTGGCACTGATTATAGTTCTGTATGTTGATTGTGTGAAAACCAGTCTCTGGATACTGCCTAACATAGCTAGGACAAAAGCGCATGCCATCTAGTACTACTAATGTGAGTCACTAAAGTACAGCTGAATGAAACAAGTAAAAAATAAACCTCACTGCACCCATCCAAAGGGGATTCAGAAGAATGCTGGGAACCACGTACTTCTGGTATCTGATTTTTCTCAGCTCTTCTGTTTCTCTTCTTACATGTCAGAGCACAAAGAAAGATATAGCTTTCAGACTTTCCCATTCTCCTTTCTTCAGAATTACTTTGTACTTTGAAAACTCATTTTACTCTAGTCATGCATCTGCAGGTTTGAAGTTAATATTAAAGGTTGCCTTGAGTTGCTGGGTAGGGGGCAGGGGAAGGGTTTAGTCTCATAGTGTGTGTCTTTGTCACCATATATACTTTGAAGTGAGGGAGAATTGGTCCTCATACTGCATTAAAAAGAAGGAAGATTAACCAAAGAATTCATTTTTTACTGTGTTATTAAGAATTCGTTTTAAAAATTACTCTGTTGTCAAAACAACTATGTTCATAATTTTGAGAGTGTCCTGAGCGACCTGATTCCAGTTTCCTGTATTCCTTGCACATGTTCTTCACCAGTTGTTGCAATCAAGTACTAAGTTTTACCAAAAAACATGTTTTTCCTGTTTTGTAAAAACTAGTATCAGAAGAATATTATTCAAATTCTTCAAAATTTCAGTGGATCAAAAAGCTTCTATTTTGAAGCCACTTTATCTAACTGCTTAGTATAATGCAGCTGTTCCAGTTGCCTTTAATTTCAATACTTGCAAAAGGTTTTCTTCTAAACACTTAAAATTAACTTAGATGACATCATGAAAAAGAAGTGTTCAGTTACCATGTGATAAATGTACAATTAATACATGACCACTTTTTCTCTGTGCTATACTACTTTGAGTGAGATCTATGTTCTCCTGGGTTTTGACTACCCTTGAACAAAAATATGCTTTAAGGAAACATGTTTTTATGGTGCTATTGCTGAAGATAGAAGTGTAAGTTGCCTTACTTGCCTTCCTAAGGGTTGGGGGGGATTTTGTTGTGTGTGGCTTTTTTTTTTTAAGCCACTTTAACAGCAGCATAGGTGCTCTTCTCTGCTAATCAAGCAGCCAGTTCTTCTCATTAGACTTTGTTAGCAGTTTATTTTTGTCTCTAAAGTAACCCAGGCAGTTACTATTGTGAAACAACTTTTTCAAAAGCTTCATAAACTTTGTTTAAATTGTGAGCAACTCTTGAAGTTAATTTCCCAAAGAACTTTGGGAGTGTCTTCAAATTGTGGGTTTTTTGTTTTTAGCTGTATCTTATTACAATGAGGTGCGTTCTGATCTGTGTTTGTTTCTACAGTGACCCAGCAATGAAGCAGTTTCTGCTCTACCTGGATGAGTCAAATGCATTGGGAAAGAAGTTCATCATACAAGACCTGGATGAAACTCATGTCTTTGTATTAGCTGAGTTGGTTAACTTCCTTCAGGAGAGAGTGGGCGAGTTAATGGACCAGAACTCTTTTCCTATTACTCAGAAGTAAAAAGACTAGAGAAACGAGATTACTGCAAGTTTTGGAATAGTGAATTTCAATAGCTTAGGTTGTTACTGTTTTAATAGGTACAGCGTGGTTAGTAAGTTCTACATGGAAGTGGCTACTCTAGAAAGTGGATCATTTTCATAAACAAAACACTCTTGAATTGGATTCTATTTCTCATTTTGAAAGATTATGGTGTCTTTATTAAAATCCTTAAAATGATACACTTGAGGACTTGTCTAGAGAATTTTTGATGCATGCTCTCTGTTTTTCCTTTAGGATTTTTACATTGCAAGATTGTATGACCCAAAAATTAGAGTAGTGTTTCCTTACTGGAATGCTATATGAAGTCCTCTGACATACTACATTCCTGTGGAATTGATTAAAGCTGGTTTAGTGTGACTGATAGAATGTAAAGAATATCTGTTAAAGTATGATCTGTGCTTGGTGGTACATCTCCATAAGTTGAAGGCATGGTCAGATACTGCTTTAACTTAATGGGTTTACACCATTACACGAAAATGAAAGTTTATGTGAATTTTTCCTTTTTGGTTTTGGGTTTTTTTGTTTTTGGTGAGGTGTTTGTTGTTGTTTTCCAAACATTTTACAAATGCCCCATATTGCTTGGCTACTTTTACCAAGGCTATGCTTTCTGTGTTGTTCTGGGTTTGGGGAGTGGTGGTGGGAATTTAGGAGTTTGGAGGGGAGGGTGGGATAGGGACAACAAAATCTATTATCCTGGATCATCACATTTTAATTCTAACGTGATTACTTGCATATCAACAACAGCAAATGAAATGGGTAATATAAATGGGAGACCAATCCTTGTATTTTTGCACTGAAGCTAATGCCTAGTCACAATAAGCTATGTGATCAGGAGGGCGAAATAAAGACTTGGTTGCTCTGTCTGTGGAGAACAAAGATGGTTTTGTATTTTTGGGGATGCTGGGGGTTTTCTCCTCCCCTATTGCACTTTGCTGCAAAGAAAAAGCCTCATTGTTTCATAGGGGTTTCTTTTACACTGTATTTGTAACTCGCTGTCTCAGACACTGGCTTATTTAATAAGTCAGCTAGTGCACGATGATAAAACCTGTGAAGATTCCCATCTACAAATATGGCAGATACAGGTTATTCTTATTTCTGTAATCTGTATTACCTTTTCTCTTATCCTACTTCCTACTCAAAATAGTCAAATTTATTGGATCTGTAAGAAACAATTTATAAATTAAAGACTTCTAGGGTATTACTTCAAAAGGAAGCTTGGATTTCAGAGCTGCTCATGTACTTCAGATGCTATCTTTTTATCTTTTGGGGGGGGGAAAGCATAAGTAGAAAGGCTTTTATAAGGAAAAGTTTTCTTTACTGACTCTCCCACTGTTGCTGGTTTTTTTTTCTTGTCTAGTAGATATCAGATTAGTTGGTGGTTTTGGTAGGGTTTTTGTGTTTTGTATTGTATCTTTTTTTTCTCCCCAGAAATAGGGAAGCATCAGGAGAAACTTTGAGATGTTTTTAATCAAAAAGCTGTCTGGAGAAAGTTCTGCAGAATTGCATATCTTGAGGCTCATGTGGATGAGCAAATAGCCCTGTAGAATTTAGCTTCATGTAGTTACTCATGAAGTAACTCTTCACCCACCTTATCTCTAATTGTATAGAACAATGGAGTTTGGTCCAAGTTGTTACATCTCTTCCTTTTATAAGTGGGTGCTTCCCCAGTCACATAGACCAAGAACCAGCTGCACATCTTCACTTGAAATAAAAAGTTGAAATCTTATATACATAAGGAAGAGGTTCCTTACCTCTTCCTTGAGATTGATCAAACATTGATCTCATAATTTTTATTTTGCAGAAGATTATTGGATGCTCGTTTAATGGAGAGATAATCAGTAGTCTTAACATGGCATGATAGCTGAATGCAATTTATTTACAAGTGTCTTATATACTTTCTTTGGAATCCTAGGTTGTATTCCATCCAGATTTTGATGAAAGGGAACTGATCTGTCATTCCCTCTTCAAATGACAGTATTTGGAAAGTCATGTTAGAATGACAGCTGTTAAACTTCTCTCCATTTAGCATGTCTAGTGCTACATTTTGATTGTGATTTTTCCTTTTAAGCCTATGATAAACTTCTTGCAGTTCTTGTCTTTTTCTCCTGGTTAATTGTACAGTTTTATTGTTGTATTACCTGTGTTCTAGCTTGTATTTCCAGTGACAAATGTAATGCAGAGGGATAGAAGTTCCAAACTCTCTAAACTAAACAGTTAGGCATGCATTCTTATACTCTTTGCTCTCAATCTTTTTTGAGCAAACATGTTCATGGATTTTAACTTTTAAACCTGTGTCATGGTTTAGCCAGGTTTCAGCCAGGACAACCTGTCAAGACTTAGATCCTTCGTGCAACCTAACCAGGTCTAACTGATTCTATGCTGGAAGAATAAACAAAAGGTATAAAGAAACAAACTGGTGTGTCCTTATGGGGTCTAAGGAGCTGAGTTCTTTGTAGTTTCTAGGGAAAAAAGGGTCTTGAATCATGTAGTATGCTGAAGGAAATCCAATGAGGAAGCCTTTAGAACTTGACTATGTATATATATTAAAAAAACCCAGAACACCCAAGGGTTTCTGGAGTTGAACAAACTTGGACCCAAGCAAGATCTCTTTTTTCTTTTATTTTTTTTTAAATGCATATAAACTTGGAACTTATAGGTATAAATAGGTATTTTTAAAAGCATTTATATATATTGCCCAGATGGAGGAAAGTAGATACTAGCTTTAAAAATATCAAGACATTTTGAGATAGTTAACATTTGCACTTACAGATTTTAAGTGTTTTCCCTGGCTTTCATTTAGGTGTGAAATATTATTGGTGAGTGAAGCTCAGAATGAAATATTGTGTTAAGAATATCTTATTTATTTTTAAAGGCTGGAAGCATTTGAGAATAAAAGGTTAAGGAGATCTGTTTAAATATATACGTTTTGCTAATAGAGTTGATATGGTGAGAATATCAGCTCTTGCTGTATTTGGAATATTACATGTTAATTTAACATATCTATCCATAGCTAATAAGTTCACTTTTTTTTTTTCTGGTGTCTAGCACAGGGGCTATACTCTGCTCAGGTCCTGCTTGATTAGCAAAAATAGAGCTTGAATGACAGAATTCTTGTTGCTGCTTGTTGAAGCAGCAAGTTTTGTCTTGATGGGCTTTCACTGCTAAGGATTGAGCTGGTGCTTCACTTTTTGGTTTTGGTCTGAAAATATCTTGACTGCTGGAGGAAGAGCATGGCAGAATAATTACCTAAATGACACTTACCTGAACTTCATTTCTTATTTGCTACTTAATTACACTTAGCTCTAAAAATCTTTCAAGTTCACTTGTTTGTGTTTTGTGATGTAAACAGTTGCTCTTGGGTAGCTACTGTAGCTTTGAACAGGCTTGTAACTGCCACTTTCATTACTGCAGATGCAGAAACTAAAGAGTAATATTTGACAGAAAAATGAGAGAGGTCTCTAAAGCAAGGTAAGAGAATGAGCAATGCAAACAAAGAAAATATGTGAAATGGGAAGAGAGGGGTGGAAACTGAAAATGCAGCTTCCTATTAAAATAAAGCAGCAGCACCTCCTTTTTATTGAAAATTAACCTATTTGGTGTTTTGTTTTTTGTTCAAGTCTTGGATTTTTAAGTTTTGTTTATTAATGGTCTTCAAAGCAAGCTGTGTAGTATGACCGTAGTGTACCACAAAAGCAAATAAGCCTAAATGCTGTAACATACTTAGATACTTCTAGAAATTGTGGGATAAGCTAATTCTGGAGGGTGGGGGTTTTTTTTAACGTGGGGGTTGGCAGCACTATGAAGATGACCCTGAGTTAAGTCAGTATAGATAGGGTTTATAATGAATTTCTTATCTTGTTACCAATGCAAAAGTCCTCTTTCTCTCTGGTACAACAGTTAGGCCAAGGAGAATAATTCTCCAGTGCCTTAAAGGAGGAAGTAACCAACAATCAGTAGAAAGAATGGATGTGGCTTCAAGAAAGAAAACTGTGTTGAAAGAAAAGAAACAATGCTTCAGGGAATTGTACCATTTCATCTGAGAGAACCCAGATTGAGTGGATTTGATTTTGTAGCTAAATGGCCAGTGTTATTTCCTAAAAAGGTAGGCATCTGAATCCATTGAAATGAAGAATGATAGAGTGGTTTTGGTTTTTTTGTTTAGAAATTTAATGTGGTTATAGTGATAGTTTGTTTTTTGTTCTATGTAGCACAGTGCTGAGAGCTATATGGCAGGTGTGATGTATTATACAAAAACTTCTCCAAGTGCTGTTGTAAATTAAGAAATTCTGCTTAACAGTCTTTCCAGAATTGTAGGGTGTATTCGAAAGCATATCTTCTGATTGTTTTTTTTTTTTTTTTTTTTAATGTGGCATAACAACAGATTTTACTGGTTTTTCTCACTCAGGTTAACTCTGCAGGGCCACTTCAGTGTGTGAGAACAAACTGGAGAACATACATTTTATGCATTAAAGGGCTTGTTTACTGTGAACTGAAGTAAACAGAATTGTTTACTGTCAATTGAAGATAACAGTATTTCACAGTGTCATTAAAATGACTTATTCTAACTTATCTTAGTTGGCATCATCACCATAAATGCGTCTAATTTCAGTCAGCCCCAAGGTTGAGCTTGCAAAAGTAGGGCTCCAAAAACCATATCTAGATATAGTCAAGAAGCCTTTAATCATATAAACTAACACAGGCTGAGAGGTATATTTTGCTTTTCCAACTAAGAAGTAGGCCATTGAAGAAAACAGTAAGTTTTTGTAATCTTTCTGCAGTTCCCAATTCTACAGCAGATTCTGATCCTTTTCCCACACTGACTCATTGATTATCCCACAAATGATCCCATTAAAGTTGGTGGAGGTTACTGTGAAATGAGGCATTACTCAGTATGTCAGAATTAGGTGTCTGTGTGTGTTTTGTAATTCAGGCTTTGGCAAGGCTTACATGTGCTATACAAAATTAAGGATTCAATACATTGGTGAAGCTCATAATAATGGAAGAATAAATTCTTCCTGAAGTCATTATCTTTGGGTTTATGACTTAACTAATAAGAAATTTTAAAAATAAGGTCCGTGATAGAAATATGATGTGGAGCTTTTTTTTAATTAAAAAAAAAATGCAATAGAAGTAATGTTTTAACCATCTTTGTTTCAGATAAAGATTTTCAGGACTGAAGACTTAACAATTTGAAGGCAGACCAATAAGGGGAGCTCTTACCAATATTTTAAACTGCTTTTTAAACCTAAAAAGCATAGGTAATGATGGGTCAGAGACTTACCGGGCTTTGGAACATTAATAGCTTTCTCTCTGGATATGCTTTCAGCTGGACATGAACATTCAACTTGAAAGGATCCTTCTAGAAAGATATTTGCAATAAGAGATTTTGGAATCTGAAGTAGTCTCTTTAGCTCTGAAATTTTTTAGATGTTCAGTTGGCCAACATTTTCTTTCTATGCTTAGGTACACAGTCCTGTTACGTTAAAATGATGCGTCTGACATGGGCTTCTCTTCAGATGTTACTGGTAGGTCTGTGTATCTCCACATCACTAGCCTGCTTTGGGAGTTGCTCTGTATTAAGTTACATCACTTTTAGTGAGCATAAATCACAGAAAGACATTGTTGATACAGTCCGAAGTAACTTTTATGAAGGTTTTTTCTCTATTTCCTCATATGGGGGCGGAGAAGGACCCTACTACCTTGGATATTAGTGCTTGTATTTTTTATACAGACAGAAAAAGTAATTATCTCTCCTCTGATTGTGTAGCAGTAATAAGTAGATTAACTGCAGAATAGAAACTGACTATAAAATTGCTGTCCAGTGAACAAATTAAAAAAGTGAAAATTTTAGTGTATTATTGTGCTTGAGCAAAAAGCTGGTGTTAGTAACAACAGCAACTATAAGGTTCCTGGAAGAGATCTCATTTTTGGATTAATAACATTATTGGCTGTCAGAGCTATACAGTTGTTCACTTTTCTATTACAGGAAGGAGAGACCCAGCTGTAAATTACAGGACATGCCAAATGATGGGTACATTTGCAGCTGTGAAGAGAACACTTGTAGATAGGAAAGTATACATTTCTACAATTTTGGCATAGCTGATACTGTCAGTATTGAGAGGTAAACATACTAAGCAAATATTTATAATCTGTCAGCATATTGTGTGTTGTGTTTCTGCTGCTTGAAGCTAGAGGGGTGAGGTAGGAAGACCAAAGAGAAAAAAGGTAGGAAAGAGGGGAAAGAGGATTTTAGGCTTGTAAATAGCATTTCCTGTTAATTTTGAAATTGAACAGGATCACGAGGACCATAAGGACAAAATTAAAAGAGAGATTGCACTCAAATTATTTTTAATTTTGTATCCAAAAGTGTCCCTGCAATTAAGAAGGTATTTACCATGAGAGCCAACACATCATGAGGACTGGAAGAACAATGTTATGCCTGTTATTCTACTTTGCTTCTGTCCTGGATGGGACCACTTTTCCATGTGGAATGATAGTGTAGTTTTGCTTCTTTTTAATCTCTGGATTCTCTTACATTGGCAACTTTATTGGGTGTAAAATGTGTTTTGCATGTGTGTGGTATGTATATCACTAGGTTTGCAGGTATCCCAGAAGCTCATTCGGCAGCGATGAGTAACCCTGGGATAATGATATCCTTATGTATCATCAACCAGCTTGAAATTGAGGTATGAAAGAAAAACCTCTGTTCAGCTGTAATATGAAGCATGCTCCCTGTATTTGATTTTGCTTTTGGTTTAAACTGAGACTTATCATATCTTTTAATTTTGGGAAGGTTAGAAAGTCAGTATAAAATTTAAGAAGAGAGGCCTAGTTTCTTAGGGAATATTTGAAATGGATATTGTCAAGCACAGCCATGGCAAAGTCAGTTTGATAGAGGACTGTGACAGCTTTTTGCTGCTGGCTAGGTTGCCATTTGGGCAAAAGCAGCTGCAAACTGTTTGGGAGGAGCAGGAGAGTAGGGATGATGAGTAGGCAAAGCTAAGCATCTGAGCAAATCTGTCAGGAGGACCAGAGAACCTGAAGTCTTGGAACTAGTAAATGTTTCCCCTTTTGGCTTTGAGTAGCCTTTTTTAAAAAGCCATTTATGCCTATTTAGTCTACTGTGTGACAGAAGGAGCTACAGGGAGTGGGAAGGAGGCATTCTGAGGGTGTATGTGTTTCAGAAGGTGGTTCCTAAAGTTGTTTGCTACAAGTATGAAAAACTAGACCAAGCTGAAACTGTCTTTTCCATATGTAGAGTTATTCTAGCTCATATCTTTTTTAAATGGTACTACAAAACAAAAGGAACTCTGAAGGTGCTGGAAAGAACTTTTATTGTTCAAATTGCTGACTACAAGAAGCAACCTGCTATAACTCTCAATTTGAAACAGTGAAGGAGGCTTTCATGTAGTGGAATCTTTCATTATCATCATAGTTATGTGAAGTTCATAACCAAAACAAGTCATAGAAACAAACAGAGAGGACTGATCTAAATGGCTGATGTAAATTTATATATAAATATATGTGTAAGGCTGTTATTCCTATTATATATTTTATATAATAAAATACATGTAAGGCTGATATAAATGGCCTAAGTTCCACACTTCATCCTTGTGCAAACTTGAGATTAACCACTTGTGCCAATATTTAAAGTTTCTACTAGCCAGGAAGCTTGCCTGGGGACATCTGGGGCAGAATCGTAAGTTGGATATGCTGGAAACTTGTCACTCTTGGGTCAAGGGAACATCGAAGTCTGGATTTTTCAGTCTCAAAAACTGCTACACTCAAACATGACAGGTACTTTTCTCCTTTGTCCTAGCACCCAGTATGTAATGATGACAGTCATGCACATTTGTAATGTCTGTGATGACATGAAATAATGCAATAATTAAGTATCATGTACAATTAAAAGGGTGATGTACAGATTTCATTTTCTTCTCTTAAAAGTATGAAAATAAAAATATGTATGAGAAGAACTAGTGTGTGTTCCAGTAAGTATCAAATGCAATTCATTTTAAGTGGGATCTCTAGCATCAAGTGATTGATCATTTCTAATGAAGCAGCCATTTAAATATATGTAAATGGTTTAACAAGTGTTGAGAAATGCCAAGTCATTAGTTCCAATTTCTTGCAGATGTTGGTAAGAAAAACATTAAAAAGTAATAAATATACAAAGCAAATATTAGCAAAGCAATTAAGGGTTTGTTCATGCAAATGAGAACTTATTACCAAGTGCAGTGAACTTAATACTCGGTGTTCTGCTAGCTTTCAAGACCTGATTGTATGTGATACTAGGCACTACATTTAACAGTAATGTTTTTGCTTCTGCCTTACTACTAGGACTGTGAAAATTAGTTCTCTCTGAGAAGGGAAGATACTAATAATACTATTTTGGTGAAACTATAGTTCACCTATAAATTAACTAGTATGATCTAGAGGAGAAGTGAAAAGCCTGACATTGCTCTATGATCTTAAACAGGTAGCTTTCCTTTGCCCTAGTGCATTTCCCAATCTGTAAAAGAGTACTTATTTTTCTGATGCTCTACTAAGCAGGCTTGTGTCCTTGCTTTGTACTCTGTCTATACAAAATGCACAATGGAAGTTTGTCCTGCTCTCTGTTTATATTAAAATAGAAGTATTCTCTAGTAAAAGTAAATGTTGGGGGTACTTCATAACATACATAGGAGAACATGCATTCAGTAGTAGGAGATCTTACTATGCTAGTATGTTAGCTTACATGCATGCATATTAAATGTTGCTGTCAATCAAAGATTCGTAGGTCTTCATAGCATCATATTCTGGCCTAACTACAATTCTGAGTGACAGGTTAGGAATAGTGTGTGTGTGTCTAGATATTTGTATATGTATACACACAGACACATTATATATAAATACACACAAAAAAATAACTGTGTGCATAAATAGATCTATTCTGTGTGTGTATATATATAATAACTGCAGTTACCTCATGGGAGAAAGATACCCTTCCTCGCCCAACAATGTTTCTTATAATTTTGGGAGGAAATGGGTACTTTTGTAGTCCTTGCACTGAGTAGCATTATTGTAAGCCTCAAGCAGGTGCTGGGGTTCTCAAAGGGGAACAAACAAGAAATTGGGGTGCTAGTAAGGATAACCACACCTTTCACATCTGGAATTTTTTTTGTGTCCTCCTAGAACTGGGATTAAAATGATCAGTGGGATCCCTAACCAGACATTCATGAAAGTAAGGGGTTTATTTATTTTCTTTGTGCATAGAGCTCCTTTTTATCATTGTATTATATTTCGCTAAAACCACAAAAAACAATATATTCATCATATTCTTGCAGTGTATTTTCCTACTATTAAATCTAGATTGAAATTATTTTTTCAGTGGAGTAAAAGGACTTGCATATTTGACCATGTTCCTTTATAGGACTACCCACAGCAAATGCAGTTATCATGCTGTAATTACTTTTTAAGAATTAACATTTGATTTTGCAACAATCTCTGTATTTGTTGTATTTTCTACTATGGAGGGTGATAGTACAGAGGATACTTATTTGGGACTCTGGTGATAAACTGTTGTTAGAATTCTGGTGCTTAAAACCTTGAATATTTTGATGGCTTATCTCTTACTCTTTCATATTTTTTAAGAACTCTGTCTTTATTTTTGTATTTGAATGTTGTCTCCATTGAATTTTACAAAAAAAGGATTGCTTAAGCTTTGCTGTGCTGTCCTCTTACTTGAACTGCTCATGAGACTACACTTGCAAATGGTAAGAGGTTTTGAAGAATCTATTTATATATGGTATGGATCTCTGTAGATTTAAGCTAAAAAAGATATAAATTTATATCTCAGCCATTAAGGCACTTATCTGAAAAGCCTAGGGACCTTGGAAGTATTTCCACCAGCTGCTATTTATTTTAATATTCTAATGTGGGCTTTGCTGAGAAAGTTATATTAATTGCTTTTTATATCATAGACATATTCAAAGGTCTCACTTTGAACTAGGGTTTCATAATGCTAAACTTCTTATAAAATGCATAAGAAGGGATTCTAACCTGATGTAGCAAATGAAATAGGCAACAGTTGACTGTGTTTTGTTTAAAAGAATAACATAGAAAGAATCACGTCTGTCTCTCCCGGCCCTTCTCTGTACCCATTTCAAGTTTAATTTATCATTCTTCAATGTAGTTGATCACAACTGTATGTAGAATTCTAGGTGAAGTCTTCACAGCACCAGTGCAATAGCATTTATATTCCAGGTCTGTCTTGGAAAAAAACCTTATTTGATACTCCCAGGGGAGTATTAGCCTCTTCCATCTCATCAGATTGATGCCTTATGGATTTTCTGTTGCTGATTGGCAGATACAGATTTTTCTTCTCTCTTTTCAGTTGATGCCTTCAGTTTAAAGTGAACTTTTGTATGTCCTTCAGTTCATGATTCCGTACTATTGTAATTCATCCCTGTTCTAGAATGAAATGGAATAAAATATTTTTTTTCTGTTGGCAGTTTAAATACAACTTAAATGATGCATTTTTCAGAAAGGGTAAACTTTCAATGCAAAAAAACTCAGTCCTGCAAATACTTAGGCATATTAGTTTGTTGAACTCAGATACTGATAAGTTTGTGTAACAATCAGGCTTGAGTGTGGATTTAACAGCATGCCAATGTTGAACTCATTTTGCTTACCTGCTAATGGTTACGCCTCAGAAAGGCAAGAACTTTTTTTTTGGTAGAAATAGGCCATTTTCCCCTTGGGTAGCTCAAGAACTTTTTTGTGTGTTTTTCCTTTTTCCTACCTTAGTTATCTGGTCTTACTACATCTGCATCTTTTATCCCAAAGACAGTTTAATTTAGATTAATTATGAAGAGCTACGTTCCCAAAAGAGACTTAAAACAACAGCAGCAGCAACAACAACAACAAAAAAGCTCCAAGTTAAACTAGGAGGTTCAAAAGGATCTTAGGAATGGTTACATTTGATTTTTCAGGTATGCTTCCCCTTTCTCATAGCACATAATGGAACACTTCTAGGAAGTGATTGTATGATTAAACAAACCAACCACCCTAGACTTTACATGTAAAGAGCATATAGAGAACTATCAGCTCACCAGTTCCAGGAACATAATGCCTGCAGAAATCAAAGTTTTGTTCTTTGCAGTGCTGATGTTGCTTGCATTTGGAAGGCAAACAAGTCCTGTGCTTTATTTTCTGTCCCAACATACCCAAGTTGTATAAATGAGCATGAACAGCTGGGTAAGATGTAAAAGTACAGGCCTGGCTGTGATTGAAATGAACAGAGCTGAGTTCCTTCTGAAAAGGCAGGTGTCAATTGCCTTTGACTTTAAATTTACTAACTTTGCTATACAGTTTCTTGGCTGATCTTTTATTATCCTCTCAAGTTAGATCAGTAACTAAGGTTTTCTTTAGATCAGTAATACCAAGTAGTAAGTAGAAACACAGCTTTAAAAAAAAAAGTTTTAAAGTTAACGATATTGTATGATATGATGATTTTGATAACACAATTTTAGGTTAATGTCTCTATTCATTTGTACTGCTGAAATTGCATTAAACATTGCAGCTGGACTACTGAAATGTTTGTGCTGTTAGCTCCATAATGTAATGAACAGGTGCTTTAGGTCAAGCTTATTACACTGGAGGAAGGGATGGAGTAGATGAGTGAAGGAAAAGGTTGTCTCTCCCCTTTGAGTTTTCTATGTTTTGTATGTATCTTTAAAAAATTCCTTGCAGTGTGAATTAAATGGGCTTTAAAATGCCTAATTATACTAGAGGTGTACCTTTAGTCACAGGGAAAGGTACAAAATTAGTAGTTGTACAAAACAGGTGCAATACAGTAGCGATATTTTCCGAAGTATGATCTGTCTTTGCATTTATAGAGCAGCAGTGTCCTGTAGGCAAGCTAAAAGAGCATGTGCTATTGCTGTAAAAAATAAGAGTTTTTGATTTGTGTTTTCACTTTGGAAGCTGAGGCCTTGTCTTAACTGCAAGGGTACTCCTGGGTTCCAGTCACTCAGATTATGGACTTGATCTGAGTTTGCTGTTGCTTCCCTTCTGCAGATGGGTGAAGGCTGTAGTCCATCCCTGATGTGGAGTCAGGTCTTGCTGATTCACACAGACAAATGAAAAAAATGGGGAGTTACTCCCCTGTTCCAAGGTTTAACAGAGCCTGAAGTATCTGGTTCTAGTTCCAGGGACTCTTGTGTATGTGTGTGAATTTGGTTTTGGAAAATAAATGTGTTATGTTAACAGAATGAGCTGCAGCGATAAGAGAGTTTGTCTTCCTGCGTGCATTTCTTTAGCCCTCAACCTGTGCAGGATGGTTAGGACTCCTGCAAGGTGTCACTCAGTCATGATCATAGTTTGTAGTGTCTGGTGAACAACTACCAGACAGAGTTTTCTCTTGTGTTTATGAACCCAGCTACACGAGACTCCTAATAGAGCTGAGAGAAGGGACTTAAAGGCAACTCTGTTACGCTGTAGTTAATGTGCTATCAGTGGAGAGGACAGGATTACAAAGGGGGTTAAAGCTGCTGCTGTGTTTTGGAAACCTCTCTGATGTTTTTTTGCTTTACTACCTAAACTTAATTCCTAGGATGGCCTGTAAATTAGGAATTGAGCTAAGGCACAGATGGCTTAAGTTAATCACAAGAATTCAGTGATACAGTGGTTTTAACTCTTCTGGCGCCTCAAAATTTTCTACTGAAGTAATCCCAACATAATAAAACTAAGCCTGCCAATAAGCAGGGGTGAGGGGGAGGTGGTGGTGATTGTTGTGGTCTTTTGCAGATATTCAGGGACCTTGGACTTCATGGCTTAACAGTTGATAACTGTTGTAATGCACCCAGAAATGCAGTCCTAACTCCCTGGTAATTTTTTGTTGCAGTTTAACTATAGGACTGTTAATGCACCTTTAGAGATGGCCAAGGGTTTCAGCCTGTGTAGTGCGACTGAATATTGTCAATTAAAAAAAGGAACTTACAGCTAGCTCTAACACATTATCTCAGGCTTCGGTCTTACAGGTCCTCACAGAACTAGGTGGTCTTCTGGCACAGAGTTTGGCCCCTTCGTGCTATAGGTTATAAGATAAAATCCTTACAGAGCTTTGTGGAATAGTGTGGCCAAGTATTTGCCTTTCTAGTTTCTGAAATGATCAGTGAGTTTTGATTACTTCAAGGCAGCAGGGCAGCGGGCCTTTTCACTTCTTGCTCCCCATGTACTATTCTTTAGACGGCTTTTTTTAGAGCTGATAGTAACTTAAGGAAACCAGGAACAAACTGTAACTAAGTGCTTCACACTTTTTATGTTTAGGCATTTCGTTGCCCCTTTCTGAAGAAAGGGAGTGTGCATTGAATGTGATACCAGAACACAGCTTCAGAGTTTGTTTGCAATACAAATCCTTTCTTACTGAGGCACCCCCAGGCGTTGTAGTGTTGATATCTCTGAATTGTATCCTGAATCGCCAAGTTTGAGGATAAAGGCATTCTCTTGCATAAGACACCCTCTTGACCCTTTATTGTAAGCATTATTTTCTGGAAGCAAAGGTTACCCATAGCGTGGGGCAGTAATCAACGCAATTAATTTTCACTCGCTGTGGCTTTTCGTTTAAGTCAAAATGCAGGAAAATAGTGGTGGCAGCACCTGTGACTTTTGCTGGGAGGAGTGTGAGGTACGCGATAGGACTTGATGCCCCAGCTATTGGCACGAACTTCTTTTCCCTCCCTCGGTGGGAACCGTGAAGGTAGAAGGGGAAAGTCATCTCCGAGTCAGATGACCCCCACTGTCATGCACAGCCTTGGCCTTCGGCAGTTTTTTTGGCACCCTGCGATTTCCTTTTCAGAGGAGGGTAAGGAAGGCAAGGCGGCCGAGGGGTGCGGGGACGTGGGGGCTGCAGCCTTGGGCCCTTACGGCTGTTTCCCCTTGTCAAATGAGTTGTTATCACGTCGCCTTACAGCGTCATGGCGCTGGCCGGACCCCAGTGCGCCCGTGGCTT
>NW_010528095.1:0-1562 GCF_000687285.1 Phaethon lepturus
CTTGAAGGTCCTTTCCAACCTTAGTGCTTCTATGATTCTGTGATCTGGCGTACGCGTCGGAAGCAGGCGAAAGTGCAAATGGTACAGGGTAGCTCGGCAATCTGCGTGATCGTTTGTGTTCAGTGAAGCTAATGGTGGTGTGGAGATAGAAGCTGCTGGGGGGGGGGAGACAGTGGAATCTGAGACTTGCTCTCGTAACCGCCAAATTAAATTCCGATAGCCAAAAAAAAAAGAGAAAACAAAAGTCCTTCCTGAATCTAGGTTCTAAGGCTTCAAGCTTCTGCTAACAGTATTTCCCAAGTGGTGTGTCTGCGTGTGCACATTTTCCTCCTGAGCTGGAGGTAGTAGGTGTAATTCTTCCGGTGAATCTACAATAGTTGGCTGAACTGTGAAATGATTCACAGTGAAAGGTCAAAGAGTAGAGCTACTCTGGGACTTCTCCGAGGATTGAAAGAACAGGATCAGCCTGCAGAGTCAACAGTCCTAATAGTAATGGTCACTTAGGGCTGGCTGCATGCCATGTGAGATGGAGAAGTCAGACCTGTGTCTGGCATTTACCATTTCAAATAAATGCTGCACACATTTTTTAATATGAAGCACTGCTATAGTGGAATTAGATTTTTACATATAAGTATGTGAAATTTCTTTTAACAGTACTTATGACAAAATAAGCACAACCCCTTAAAAAGGTAGTTGCATTTGTCATCAGTCATACTGAAATGTTGCACTAAATACAATAAACACTTATTTGTGCGATCTTTTTACAGTCTTTGGGAAAATGAATGTTTCACTGGTTCGGAAAGTAGCAGAATATATCAGCGTATTGAAAACCGGAGCTGTAAATCCAATGCTCCTTAGGAATACAGATATTCAGAGAGAGAAACGCTTTATTCTCAAAAAGGGTTGTCAACCTGCCCCCCCGTCCCCGGTTTAGTTGCTCATGAGAGCGCCATCCAGCGTCGGGGAGCGGGGAAGGAGCGCGGGACAGTGCCTTGAGCGGTGCAGCGCTGCTCCCTGCCATGTGACACAGAGGGAGCGAGTTCGTTTCCTCTTCTTCATCATATACGCGCATGGGTAACTGCTGCTTTGGTGTGTATTTCTGGGTATGTGTCGTGGTTTATCCCCAGCCGGCAATTAGGCACCACACAACCGCTCGCTCACTCCCCCCTCCCCTAGTGGGATGGGGGAGAGAATGGAGAAAACCTCGTGGGTTGAGATAAAAACAGTTTAATAGGACAGAAAGAGAGGAGGAAGCAACAATGATAACAACAATAATAATACCGACAAAGGAATGTACAAGAACAAGTGATGCCCAATGCAGCAATTGCTCACCACCTGGTGATTGACAGCCCATCCCCGAGCAGCGATTCCTGCCCCCCAGCTAACTCCAGTTTATATACTGGGCATGATGTTATATGGTAGGGAATATCTCTTTGGCCAGTCTGGGTTAGCTGTCCTGGCTATGCCCCATCCCAGATTCTTGTGCACCTCCTCACTGGCAGAGCATGGCAATCTGAAAAGTCCTGGACGCAGTATAAGCTCTACAACTACTTAGCCACAAC
>NW_010528096.1:0-4096 GCF_000687285.1 Phaethon lepturus
ATATTGAACATGACCGGCCCCAGAACCGAGCTATCATAGTTCCAGGCCTAGTCTATTAACCTTAGTAAATGTGAAGGTGCCCTATTAGGCACAGTTAAAGTATAGCATAGGTGTGTACGTAGAAATAATTAAGGCATCCAGCAATGATGCAGGCCATGTAGTGACTTACAGTCTTAGAATTATCATCAACAAAAAATACAGCTAGCATACACACTTCCACTGAGTAACACAAAGAAGCAACAAATGCACATATTAAGACTGATACCCGAGTGTATTAAACATCAGTGACGCAAAGGTGGACCTTTCAGTGCCTCTACCACAGTCTCTTTCCAGAACAGGACATCCTTTCTCTGAGAGAATCGGTATTCAGCTGGAAATCAGCTTGCTACTTAATGCACGTAATTACTGTCTAGTGTGCAAGTTAAAGAACTGGGTGTAGCTAACACAAGTAACCACAAGCATTTTTATTATAAGGATATTCCTGCAAACAGTTTATGTAAGCCATCTATTTAAATCCTGAAGTACGGCAATCCCACACTGACAAAATAAGAAAGGAAGAGAACATGAAGTGCCAGCAGAATGTAACTAATATCCCCATAATAAAACCAAATCAGGCAACTGAAAACTAATTCTAAATGCAAAAAGATTAAGATTTCAGATACAAGAAGATAGTAGAATAACTGCCTCTGTTTGCCTTAAAAGAAGAGCAAAGTCAGAATAGCTGATAATTTTTCACATATTTTGATACATCAAGGTATCAGGATTCCTTCATTTTTATTTTTTTAATCAGAAAGAGTTCTAAGGTTTTACATATTGTCATTTATAGACCAAAACCAAATACTGTGCTGCCTTCTTTCCAAGCATCCCACAATTGGAGATCAGATTTGCAATTTTAAAGTACTTAAATGCCACAACAGACTTCAGTAACAGTTCACAGCAAAGTAATAACTTGTGATCCTTTTATTCTTAGTGTAAGTTTAAATCGTATTGCCACAGAATCAGTAAGGCTTTTGTTACCAAGTTCTGAATGCAAATTTGAACGTTGCTCCTTCTGCTTATTAGGGGCAATGTCATCATGCAAATTAACATATACTGGATCTCAGGCCTCTCCCAGCCAACAAGACATTTACTCAAGGACCTTCAGTTTGGGAAATGGAGCATGTTATATGATGTGAAAGAACACCAGATGGAAAATGTTCAGCACAAAACGTTGACTATTTGTACTTAAGCTGACAGAGCATGTTGATCACAAATACCTACAATAAAATGTTCCACTTAGCTCAGCTCCTTCTTGGCTTATAACATCACTTAAAAAGAGACCCTGGTAAGTAAAAGAAAGAAGAGAGACAGATTGCACAAGCATCTTGCAGAGGGAGGGGAAAACAAATGTTACGATTTCATAAACAAACAAAAAAAATTAAAAATCCTTAGAATCACAGGCAGTAAAACACAACAGCAATTTAAGTGAGGCAATATAGCTGCTATATCATATTTCCTATTTCACACTGTGGTGCTCATTCAGAGATTAAGCAGGCATTCAGCATAAAGAACTCATTACCACTCCAGCAAGTTTTTATCCTGTAAGGAGCAGGTGTAGCTCTCATAGAACCTGTATTACACAACTGAAATGATCCATGATAGCTTACTGCCAGCAGCATTGCGTGGTGCATCACCTGTGCCCCTCTCAGGTATTAACAGCAAGTATTAACTGTCTTTTGAACCATGAGCCTACAGTGGAGCAACACACAGCTACAACCTGTAAAAATGGTAAAACTGCAGGATGAACTCATACTATAGCAAGAAGAACACGTTTTTTCTTATTGTTTGCTTCCTACAGACACAGGCACAGTTTATTTACAGCACATCACTTACATAGATCTAAGAAAAAAAAATAGTATTTGTCTGCATATTTATTCTAACATTTGGTATGCAGGTGCAAATGTATTCAGTAGCTAGTCAATGCTTTTTTTTTTTTTTAGTCTACATAATAAATACCGAACTGGGCTCCATTTTGCCCTACTGCCCACAGATTTATACACTATATATACTCATTATCACACAAATACTACTGGTCACAATAGCATATCCTCTCCTCTAACAAACCAATGATCGTTAGGTAAGGTGCAGGCTCCAAAGAGTTGCATGCAAGGAACAAAATTCCTAACAGTATACCAGCATGATGATGGTAGGAAAAAAAAAATGTAGTAAACAGAAATAGTGAAGAAATAAAAGAGATTTAGAGAAGCTTCTTGGTAGATTTATTTTCCCTGTAAATCAGCTGCATGTAAGTTTTTCCTTCGTATTAGTAAAAGGTTTATAATACACAAAAGTTTTGTTATATGAACAAGAACCATATTCTTCAAACACTGCCAAATTCGAGTCCCAAGCTTGACATTAATCATCTGTTCAATATTAATAAGTTACACACCATCTCTTACCAGTTTTTCCACTTCTATTTGTTCTGTATTTTACATTCCTAATGTTGTCGTCTTCCACAAAATAGTACTTTTTTTTTTATATATACAAACATATGTATAGCTGACTTGTTATTAAATGCCTAAATAAAAGTTTCCTTCCTAACTGATGGGGAGCCAAGCTGCTCCCCAAATCATATTGCGCATGGGGACCTGAAGAACACCAATTTAGAAAATTGGTCTCGCTATCTTCAAATACCTCAGGAAAAAAGAAAAGAAAAAAACCAACAATTTAATCCAAGTGATGACAAGAGCACAAGAACAAAATAGTAAAATGCCTATCAATACCTTTTAAAAAATTACTTTAACCTAATCATCCAGGTCTGAAGTAATTCTCCAGCAAGAGTAGCAGGCAAGTACCATCCTAAGTAGTTTTTAGGTGCTTGAAAGAGTTACAAAAGCATTTAAATAACAGCATTTTAAATAAAGCAACAGACAAGACCCATATAGGTTTCTTCTAGTCCAATAAAGCTGTCTTAAGTTTCAGGTAAGTTTTGTCTCAGCTTTATACGGAAGTAACTGAAAGTATAAAGTCCTTCCCGCCCAACAGGGACGCATAATCACCATTCAGAAGCCTAGGTAACCATTAACGGAACTAGTAAGAAGGAACACTGGTACAGGCCTACAAATTAAGTTTAAACACACAATAAAAAAATATATAAGCAAAGAATTTAGAGGGACTAAATAGTGAGGACAACCTTTTTACTGACATTGTAAGCTCTAATAAAATTATGACTTAAACAAAACGTATGAAGTTTTCAGACAAAATTTAAGGAGGGACTGGAATCTCTCCCCTGATCTTTTTGAGATGCAAGACTCGGCATGTTCTTGTAAATTCTGAGATGGTTGCGCAGCTCTCCATGGCAACCCAGGATGCACGCACCCTGCAGCCTGCTGGCAAGAACCTAACAGGAACAGCACTTGAGGCTGAAGAAGTTTCTAAAACGGACAAAAGGCCCCAACTTCCAGGTGGGGTACAACTTGTGCCTTTGCAATCAGGCCAATAAAGGGAGAAAGAAGAATTCCCGATTAACTATGCTCCTCCAGTCAAAAACTAAGTAAGCAAAAGAAGGCAGCAAGGAACTTGACTAGCAAAGGCTACAGTCTAGTGGGTAAATCAGACTAGGTGTGGTGTAATTTGAGTTTAGATATGCCACAACATAGTGTCTACCCCAAATTCATAAAGTGTTTAGAGTTTGTTCCCTGTATGCTTCACTCTTCGCAGAATGTTTGCAGGTCCTTTGGTTCCTGTTACTAATGGCCTGTTTCATTCTGCCCCTTGAAGTTTTATTTACTATTTATCATCTTTATCTGCCTTACTAAGTGCAACACGTCCTATTAAAGGTATCTGATGCAAAGCCTTTTTGCTACTGACGCGCTTCAGAGGAAGGCGGGCGACCTCTCAGCGACACACAAGCAATGAAGGCTGGCCGGATAGGTACGTCTTGCTTTTGCTTCCGAAGAAGTGCGGTCGAGGGCCGCCAGGACAAGTACCGCTTAAAGTTAAAATACCGGACTTGGGGCGCGAGCGGTCTATCCGGGAAGGTTATTCGCCAACGCATCAGGCCGCTCAGAAACGGCTCTGTATTCACGCAAAGGCCGCTGCAGCCCGGCGAACCCGG
>NW_010528097.1:0-15744 GCF_000687285.1 Phaethon lepturus
ACGTGGCACTTGGGGACATGTTTTAGTGGGCCTGGTGGTGTTGTGCTGACAGTTGGACTTGATGATCTTAAAGGTCTTTTTGAATCTTGATGATTTTGTGATTCTGTGAAGTTTTAGGATGCAGATAGCTTTTTACAATTATCCGTCAGTTTTTCTGTATTGGTACCATCTTGGTTTATTCTCCACCTGTGTAGCTTCCGATACATCACTCTGTATCGGTATGGCCTAGTACAGGTATGTAAACCTGGACAAGGTGATTCATGTACTTCAGTATGGTGCCTATAGGGTAGTGTGTCACAGAGCTGCTTACCTTTTCTTTCCAACAACCATGCCTCTTCCGGGACAAATTGAGACTCCTTTTTTCCATGGTTTTCACATCAGCAACTATTCTCTAATCGGATTCTTAATACAGTTCCTTTCCAGTTTGCCATTTGTCATCACAAAATCAGGAAAAGTGTATATTAATTGCAGTGCCCTCTCTTGACATATGGCTTATCCAGTTCATTGCACCGTTAAGTAATTCACACAGATTATTCTGAGGGTAAAGCTACATATTTTATGAGTCCCCTTTCTGAGATTCCTTTAAAAACTCCTTTTATCAGATTGTTTGCTTATATTATTTTTGTCAGAGACAACAGCAAAGTCTACATGCTGTATTGTTCTCAGGCATAAAAAAATCCCAAAGTACAATCTAAGCACAGAAATGTGGCCCATGCAGATTTTCACATTGCACAATGCTTTATATTCTATTTATATAATACACATCTTCTCTGAACATTACATAACATTAATTTTAAGGCAATATAGGAATGGCATCAGGTTGGGTTTTATTATTATTATTATAGCAGTTTATCATGAATCTTGTTAAAAGTTTTGTTCTCATATAACCTTCATTACTTCCTCATTCTATGGTAAAATAATGCATGATAATTTCCCTTCTGTTATTGCCCTCTCTGATCTGACCTTCAAATGTCAGACTTGCTGCTTTTTGATCATGCATATAATATGCACCTTGACTCACTTATGTGAAGCGATACCAGACAAAGGTCCTTTCATGATTCAAGCTTTGAGTGAAGTAATCATGTTATATTCATCATTTACACCAAAAGAGCAAATATTTTAGCAAAACTTACCATCTTTCCAACTGATGTAAACTAAAAGTGACAGAAACACAAAAAATGCAGCTTAAAGCACAAAACCAAATGTAATGTATGCTCCTTTTCAGACACTAGTGGTTGAGTAAAATCATATTGGATTGTTTAGAAGCTAAATTGTCTTACAAGCATACTTCAGTCTTTAGGCTATATTGTATTTCACGCTACAGGTGTTTTCAGAACTGGTTCAATGCCTGCATAATATACTTAGTACCATTAATTTCTCCAATTATTGCATGTTAGTATAAAAACCCAAAACATTTTCTTCCTTACATAATTATTTAGCACCAATGTCTGCAAATTATTAAGCATCAGATGTCTTTAATTTACTTCATTATCAGTTGCATTTCTCTTTACCAATAGAAATTTTTATATAACCGGGTAGAAAATGTTCATTTGTTCCCAGGGTAGGGGATTTTCAGATTTTGAAAACTGGAAGAAATTAAAGATATATGGCTAACAAAGGAAGCTTATGGATAAAATTCATTTGTATGAGGAACTGAATGTTTTCAGAGCCAATGAAGTCTGTATAGAGCTCTCTAAATTGGGGGGGGGGGGGGGGGGGAAGAGAGAGGACTTAGAAGGCCTCATTTTCTTCTCCCATTTAGCTGTCTATATCAGAAATTGCGTGCTTTACTGAAGTCAAATGAGTTACTTAGATGTAATAGGGGTGTGAATAAAACTCAGGTCTTGGGAAGATTTAAATTTGTTAAAATTTGAATTATTACTATTACTTCCCTTAAAATTTCTTTACAAGTGAAATCTGTTGCATGAAAGCTTGGAAGTTATATTTTCTTTCATCAGGATGGAACATCAAATTTAAAAACTTTCACAAGAAAGTATTTCCAAGGAGTCAAAACAATACCTGAAGGTACATGATCTGTGTTGCACTTTCTCCTTACTGGCAGAAAAGGAAAGAAACAAAACTTTTCCAGCTCCAGCTTCTAGCAAGATTGACCACTTTCTTGATAAAGAAATTGTACTTATTTTACTCTCTACATTTTTACACAACTTTTCTATGGGAAATTTCTATCAAATAAAAGTTCTTCAACATCACCAAGCTTTACATACTGTAAATACCCCAAAAATGAAATGACTAACTAACCAGAAGAATTTTTTTTTTTTTTAATCCAATAAACTAAGACATATATTGAGAACTGGAGTGCTGTGGGATGAGGCTACGTGATGGGATAGAAATACCAGTCCCTGAGTGATTCCAGGTCATTTCCATGTGGGAAGGAATCTGGCCTGTTCACCACTAGACAAAGTGATAATCTTTCTTTCCCAATGAAACCAAGACATCCAGGCTGTTGCAATGTGCTTCAGGGAGTCTCCTGCTGAGGATGCTTGGAAGCCAAGGACTGAGGTAAGCAT
Organism: Phaethon lepturus; assembly: GCF_000687285.1. Taxonomy (NCBI): domain Eukaryota; kingdom Metazoa; phylum Chordata; class Aves; order Phaethontiformes; family Phaethontidae; genus Phaethon; species Phaethon lepturus. The sequence goes on from NW_010528097.1 coordinate 2,529, forward strand.
CATGCAGTGCCCATTATCTACTCAGCAGTACTGTTTTTTATGTAGGTAACTAGTGCAGGGCAGGGTTTCATAAAAATGTCCCAGCAGTATAGCCAGCTGATGTAATGCAAATGTCTGCTGAGGTGTAATACTCATCTCCAACCTGTTTTCTCCAGTATTTATTCTTTTTATTGCTCTTTTTACTTGGAACTCTTGTATAATCAGAAACCGTTGTTATAGTTGGTCTTTTCTATCTCTCCCCTTTTTAAATATGAACTTTTTTAAAAAGAAGAAAAAGACCCCAATATTTGTTAAGAAGCAAGTTTATTTTGAAAGCATTGGGTATAATTTTTCACTGTTACAATGTTTATTCTTCATATTGTTAAATATTTTTCATTTATGTCACTTTATATGCTTAGATTAATGTTTTTCATTAAGAACTACTGTTAAAGTTTTGTGAATGATGATTGATTCTTTTCTTTCTCAGGAAGGTAACTCTGATTCATTTTATATGAATTTTTACAGACTCTTTTCAAACAGATGTGGGTGCTTATGTCATAATAGACATGCCATTACTCTGTTAGTGGCGTATTTTGCTTGGGGTGGACTATGATATCCCAGTGTTTGAAGATTTCCCAGAATTAATAAGGAAATTTTTGTAAAGAAGAAAGGGTATGTAATTAGTGCTTTTCTCAGAAAGCTTTCTAGTGGGAAGGTAACCTTAAGCTAAATGTAGGAGAAGGAAAGTCCAAATGTATGTCTTTAAACTACCGTGAATAACTAGACTGTTTTAAAGGTTTTGTCCTTTCAAGATATCATGGGCAGGACATTTATCTCACTCTAAACTGGAGAACTGAATGTTTGAAATAAGAAGTGGAGACTCATCGTTCACAATTTTCAAAATAATCTGTTTTACAAAATGGGACTTAGGCAATTTACTATGCAACCAGTTTGTGAAACCTAAAAATCACCTCTTTCAATCATCAGTGTAAACAGTTTAGACCCGAGTCTTTAACTGGTTCCACAATTGTAAAACTAAAAAGAATTTTTGGGTAAAAGACAGACCTTTAACTGCAATTGATTTAGCTGACGCATAAACCCCTGTTTTATTCACAGTTTCCTAGGAGTTATTAATGGATGGAAAAGGGAATTAAAGTTACACATTGATGTTCCTTTTAGGAACAAAGTATTTGAACACTACCACTGACTTGACCAGTGGAAGCAGCCACTTTATAAAAGGCAAAAGAACTGAAGATAGCAATGCTTCCAAGTTTGTTATCACAGATTATAACATGTTATCACAGATTATAACATGTATCTGTATAGGAACATATGAAAGGCCTCTACAATTGAGAAGGAGCAATAAGAAACAAATTAACAGTGTTTCTAGCACTCTGGAAATAGTGTGTTTTAGTTTCAATAAAAATGGTAATAAGTGGATTGCCTTACCTGGAAAGAATAGATCTAAATCCAGTAAAGAGTCTGAGGTTTGTCAAACATGAAACTGCCATCTTATCTTTTGACGATGTAATTCCACTATTTGCAGGGTAAAACAGATTCATACATAATACATGCAGATTCAGTTCGCATTACTAAACCTTCAGACTAAAGTGTTGATTCCCTGCAAAATGCATGCTATTTTTAGCAGTACTCTGTATCTGTCTGCAGGTAAATATCTGACAGGTAAAATGGTAGTAAGCAGCACTTACCTATATGCTACTTTATTTGTGTGCTTTGTAGAATGAACAAAAATAACATTTCCATGGCATGAAGATTACTCATGTGCCAGGAAGACCATACCTCTATGTATGAAATACCTGCAGCGATACCGCTGACATAAAGAGGCTTATTTGTGAGAGAAGCCAAGCTTTTTAAGGTGCAAGGTGAAACACACACACACAAAAATGCTGAAAATATGAGATACTGTATCTTTTTTAGCTTGGCAAAAGAAGTACGAGAGAAGGTTTACAACATCTGTATAGTCAAAAAATAGAAGTGGATTAGAAAATAGGACGTCTTGACCCAGACAGAACTGCTGCAGGGGGAATGCAGCCAGCCAGGTCAGGGGCAGCAGGGAGTAATGGGCCTCGCCAGGGGCAGCAGCAGCATCAACAGCAGGAGCTGTTGCATTGGTCAAGGCCCTGAGTCACCAGGGTAAGTGGCTGCAGGAGGTGAGCAGGCTGTGTGCTCTCAGGGAGGACGAACATGAGATTGACAGGGGCTTCACAAGAAACCTTGCAGAGGTAATACCTGAGCCCTGTGATGCAGGGAAGGAGGGGCAGGTAAAGGCCACACTTGAATGAGTGGTGGGGTAGAGACTCACAAGATGGGAGAGGCTTGAAGTTTGTGACCTCTGGCAGCAAAAGAAAGGCTCCTATTCTACCCTCGGGTCTGAATTCACAGAACTGATCATAGTAGTATCCTGTGTAGGGGATCAAGCTCCATTAAGGGAGGTCTCAGAGTGGGCTGGGCCTGCACAGAGCCCTAGCACCAAGAGGGTGTGTGATAGTGGTTGAAGGTCCCCTTTTGCAGGGATGGAAGCACCCTTCATCTGATGAACAGATGTATTGGGTCACTCTTTGCTTGCCATGAGGTTTTCTGTTTGCAGGGGTCCTGGACTGGGGTAGAGAGGATGGTTCCAGAGAGATTGCAAAGGGTTTTCCAACCCTCTGGCTCCCTTTCATTTTGTCCGCATGCATCGCTGTTGAGAGAAAACTGGAACAAATCAGGAGAGACTATAGAGGCCTGAAGATAAAGATGAAGGACATGGGAGTCCAAGTGGTATTCCCCTCAATCCTACAACTGAAGGAACAGGTCTCAACCAAGAGTGGATACCTTCTGTGAGTTAGCAACTGCCTGGTGTCATAGGTAGTGCCTTGGCTTTTATGATCATATGTCTCTTTCTGAAGAATGAGGACTACTACCCATTTGACAATGGTGGCGTAAAAGCATCTTTGCCTGCAGTCTTGCTTGTTTGTTGAGGAGAATGTTAAACCCAGTACTGGGGTTACCAGTAAGCTAAGGAGCACCTCAGATATACAGAGCTGTTCAGACAGGTGACAAACTGGTTGAGCCTGTGAGTCAGGATTAGAGAAGAGAACAAGGGCAACATGGTAGTGAGAATTTGTTACAGACCACCTGATCAAGGTGAGCAAGTGAACGAAGTCATCTTTATGAAGAAGATGACTTATCTTGAAGAAGCGTCCGGATCACAGACACTTGTTCTTACGGGAGACTCCCTGACACATCCTGGGAGGGCAACACAGTTGGACTCTTGTAATCCAGGAGTTTCCTAGAGGGTGTTAGGGGCAACTTAACACAAGTGCTAGATGGGCCAACCACGAGTGAAGCTTTCCTGTAGCTGCTACTCACAAACAAGGGAGAACTGATTAGGGATAAATAAGGGGAGTGAGGAAAGCAAGTAGCACAGTACAGACCCTTGGATTCTGGAGAGCAGATTTCAGCTTTTCAGGGAACTGGTAGGTGGGACCTGATGGGAGCAAAGGAGCTTAGGACAGGTGACAGGTATTTAAGGACAACATTATCCTGGTGCAAGAATTGTTCATTCCAATAATCAGGAATATGAGTGGACTTACAACATTTGTCTAAGCAGGGAGCTCATGACTGAGCTGTAATGCAAAAAGGCTGTGCACAGGAGGTGGAGGTGAGGACAGGCTACAAGTAGCACTGTAGCAACATACTGCCTGGGCGTGCAGGAATGGTGCTAGGAAAGCCAAGCTCGGCTGGAGATGATACTTGCAAGGGATGTAACATTTTACCGCTACATTAGCAGTAAAGGAATAAAAAAGGAAAATGTAGGCTTACTGCTGAGTGTTCTGAGTGATTCAGAGGCAGCAGGTGAAGATAAGGCTGAGGTAGTCAGTGCCTCCTTTGCCTCAGCCTTCACCTACATGGTCTTTCAGGGCCTCTGCACATACAGACACGGCTCAAGGAAAAGCATTGGAAGAGGAATGATTCACAAAGCTCTTGAGAAATCTTGATTTACACACATGGAACCTGGTGAGAGGCATCACAGAGTGCCTAAAGAACTTTATTTTTCTTTCTTTTGGCTATTCAACCTTGTAAATTCTGGTTCCTTCCTTTGATCTGTTCCACAATGAAATCTAAGGCAAACAGCCTATAGCAGCACTGGAAAAGAAGGGGATGACTTCAATACTTCATCTACTGCCCTTAGAGAGGATAGGCAGTAAAACAGCTAAAAAAAAGGCGCTAGAATTCTTGGCATAATTTTAATAGAATTCTTGTTTACTCATACAAATATGTTGGCTTTTCTTGGCAGTAGGACATTGAGATAAGGGAGTTAATATTATAAAACTGTTTTACTTTACTAAATGCACTTCAACATGCTATAAGTATTTTTTAATTTCTATGCCAAATTTTTCTACAACATTAAGACAAACATTGGACAGTTAAGTCATTCATTATTCCTGTCTTACATTGCACCATTCTGGATGAGAAAAGGCTCACTTTCTTGAGCCCTGAACTTTCTATTTCCATATTAAATAAAGCAGGACCTTCAGCTTTACTAATACAAGCAATATTTATGGCATTATATTACAGGGGATTTTGCTTAAATGATGACTGACATTTAGAGATCCTAGCAAGTGGTTGGACCTCAAATTAGATAAGATGAACTAGTATTAGCAGAAATCCTGTCACATATTGGCCTCCTAGTCCTAAGCACTCAATAAATTAAAACAAAATTTCTATTCCTGCTCTAAAAAGCCAATAGAAGAGGTAGGTGGTAACAGGTATATATACACCTTGAAAAGTGAAAGAAAAAAATTCTATAATGAAATAATACCTTGCATTTTTTAAGTAAATTACTGTATTAAGTTAAACATCTGTCTGTTTTAAATACATTGCAGCCTTTTGGAAGTCTGTGCTCTTCTAACTACTCAAGTGCATATCTCATCCATATCCCTCCTACTACCACATTGTTTCTGCTTTTCTGACAGACTAGTTTAGGCATATAAAGTGTCAAGGTCTTTCAAAAAATGCCGTACTGCTCTCTATTTGATCATATTTTTGTTTAATTTGGTCTTCTGGGAAGAGAAAAGAGGTACTAGTTTTGAATAATCTGAGAACCACAGGGTTATAGTAATTATCTGACCACATTTTACAGGCTTTTGTTCAAAGTTTATCCAGCAAACAGAATTAATTTTACTAGTTATGAAGAACATTGTTTTATTAGAAAACTGTAGGATTTTTCCCATCTTGACTTTCTCTTGAAATATATGCACTATCTTTGAACCACTGATAAAGATCCATTGTTTAAAATTACACTTATGTTATTTCTTAATCCTCCATATTTTCAGTAAAACACAAACTAATCTGTAAATATATATGTTTATTTGGACATAAAATAATGACACACTGGGGAATTTTTAAGTTTAAGAAGATGCCAGTTTGAATCAAACCATTCAATCCTTATAACAATTAAATTTATAAATGAATGTTTAGATCTTTATAGTCCTATGGTGATATGAGAACTGGGCTGTAATAGAAGGGGCAGCAAGTGAACGTTATGAAAACACTAGAAATTTGAAAAATTGAAAATTTTGAAAAAAAGAACCACAGAGTACTAGTGTCTGCCACAGTGTTTGGTCTCCAGCAGCAATAGTGGGAAATACTGTCTCAGTAAACTGCATGAGGCTCCCCACCGGCCATTATCAGTGATCTCATACATCCCAGCATCCACAGCAGGTATTATTCTGATATTACTCCCATTATACAACTCATCCCTCTGAATATGTGACTGGTGCTGAGATTTGGGAAGCAGCCTTTGAGCTACTGCAAAAGTTATGCCCTGGTATTAAGGCAAACCAGCTTTGGCTTATGTTAATGTATAATTTCAGCTGTGTTAATTTAGTTTCAAGGACCAGCTAACAATCAGTTCAGATATTCCTACCTCAAGGGTGGTCCTATCAGTTGGAAGGGCTGTTTAATGATTGGAGATAATATTTGTAATATCTGTAAATATTTGTTATGGATCTGGAATAAACTGTTTTAAGAATACATACAATTGCTGATGTATTAATATTTATCTCCTACAACCTTCATACTGGTTTGTTTAATATGCTGGCAGGATAAACCATTGTTCAGTCAGAATTAATGAGAAAATGACATATAGGTGACATAATTTATGGTCCAGATAGAGGATTGCTTTTGTTATTACAGATGGTAAAATAATCTTAAAAAAGACATAAGAAATAATTCTGTGATTATATTGGTGTATGAATGCAACACTACTTAATGAAATATTTGAATTGAAGGAGGTACAGAAAATTCTTCAAGAACACCCTTCAAATATGTTCTCACATGTTAACAATACTTTGCAGTCAGATGTTGAGGTCTTTTCTGAGAAAGAGTTTGCTTGAAGGTTACTTTGAATTCTGTTTTTTTACATCTTTCTTACGTGTATTTTATCTAGAAGTTTCTTTTGAAGATGAATATTTATTTCACAGTTTAATTTTTGATAGGTTCTTTAACAAAAGCATTTTCTGATGGTTGATGTGTTTTGAATCAATGAACAGATTCAAACAAAGTTTCATTGTCAAAGTCTTGTGATTTCAAGATGTCAGACAACTTTTAAACAAAAAAAAAAAGAAAAAAAGTAAACTACTTAGCTGGCAGAGAAAACCCTACAAAACTATTCCAGAATTACTGCTTTTACAAAGCTGATTAAAAACTAAGATTTTTCATTAAATGTTTCCATAATGTAATCTAATTAAAACAATCACGGACTTTTCCAAGTCCACTGGCAGTGCCTCCCTCTCTGAAAGGTTTCCGTTTGCTCTATGAATAACCAAATGACACAGGTTAATTTGCAAGTGTAACTAAACAACATGAACTAAGGATGAAAAATGCTTTCTTTAACATAATGATGAAGATAAAATTTAAGAGAGATTTATTGTTATGTCATGATTCTGTATCAGTTAGGTTATACTAAGGGGGCTGGGGTGAATTTCAGTATGGAAACCCAACTGCTAGTAGACAGAAGCACTTATAAATTAATCGTCACGTAGAAAACAAACCCCTAACCTCTTTAGTGGCTGTTTCTTGCACGTTTTCATCTGGATTTTTGAAGTGAATGTGAGTTCAACTATCTTCTATTATTTCTGTTTTCTGAATTTTTGTTTAGTGATTATTTCTGATGTTAACTATATAAAAGTTCCCCTCCCCTGTCTTCCCTCTCATCACATTCATTAGATGCCCCAGAATCAGTAAACTATTTGCTGACATTGTCTACAGTAAGCCTGCCACCTAATATGAAGATGATTGTTTGTCAAAATGATGCTGTGCATGCTTCTTAGCATCCTGTGGGAGAGTACATGTCTGGGCTTTGTGAAATAAAGCAGTAGTTAATGACTTTTTTTTTAATCCAGCCTGTTTTCTAGTTGCATTAGCCCAGCTGCAAAGCTTCAAGTGCATTGATTTGTTTTGTGAGCAGTGCTGTAATTTCAGTGGTGTCCATTTCAGCTGAGATTGTCCTTAGTAGCTGATGGCTTTTTAATGTTTAGGTGATCAAGCTTTGTTGGTTACAGTCACAGGCTGCCATTTAATAGAGTGCATTTTATCTTTTATTTGTATGCGATGGAGACCATACAGGTAGACATTAGCCTTTTGCAGCTTTATTTTTCTCTTAAAGGAAATATTATCTATTAGCTCACATATTAAAGGCATTTTGTTAGTTTATATGTGCATAAATGGGTTTAAAACTAGAATTTTGAGGTTGACCTTTTCTGCTTCATTGTTTGTTTTATAATCCATCACAATCAGTTGCTCTTTTGCCTATTTTTTTTTTCTGTTTTTCAAAGCATCGAAAGTTATTTGCCCTTGTTTTCCCCAATAACTTATTTGTCTCAGTGACCTTGCCTTTCCATATCGATTATGTGTCACAGGGACAGTAAACTGCTGTCCACAGTGGGAGATTTGGATGTACAGAAAAATGAATTCATATAAACTGAATGTAGACAAGGATTGTGAGGGTGGGAAAAATTATTAGCAGCAGCTGACCTCATCTTAATCTCTGGAGGCTTACTTTATGACTGATGGAGGAAAGAGACACAGACACCCTGACACTCCCAAACCCCTGGGCTCCCTTGCGCCATCTCCATTCCTTCTCTCACTTCCAGGAAAGCGTCTAAATCAGTTCCCTGCTCTGAGCTGCATTTACAGCCACCTCACTGACCATTCAGAGGGCTGGAGAGTCTCCTTGAGCTGAGGGAGACCTTTTCCCTCCTTCCCTCTTCTCTTTGCTCTCCACAGAGGAGCAAAATCTGATTTCACAGAGGCAATAGGCTTAGACCACTCCACTTAAGGCATAAAAGCTAAACTTATTTTTTGCTTTTTTTTAAAATTAAAAAAAACCCAGTCTTTTCTACACCTGTATGTAGTTTCTCCCCATCTGCTTTCTTTCATGTCTGAAGGAAACAAAAAACACTTGTTAAATCTATTTTTAATCACTTGGGAGAAGTGCTGTTCCTACAGTGAAGGCACCATTAAGTATCCATCTCCCTGCTGACACAGGCTTACATCTCTGGCTGCTTTCCTGAAACTCGGCTGTGTTTGATCTTCTAACCTCAGTACTTTTGATGGGGTACTCCTGCCAGCAGTATCTTTTATTTAGATCTGTGTTTGCAGTAATTTGTCTTCTTAAACTCTTGTCAAGGGTCAAAGGAAACACACTAAGTATATGGAGCTAGCAATATGTTAGTTGTTTTAAAGTAATAATTTTCTAATTAGTTACTAAAAAATTATTGAAATTTACATTACAGCCCTGTCACTAAAATTATCTTAAGTGATGAAAATTTGGGGATTTTTTCCCAAGATTTTGTGTCAAAGTATTATGAAACCTTCTCTGTGGCCATGCTGGGCTGCATGTACCTGGTTTCAGCAGCTACGCCATCCTTAGCCTGGCTAGAACTTGGACCAAAGTCTACCAAAGAAAACCAGTATTATTGTTTTTCTAGTGCTAAGAAAGTTATGAACCACAGAAGCCATGGCAAAGCTTTTGCAAATATGAGCCCACAGAAATCAGTTTAGAGGAAATATTTAACTGGCCGGCTTGTCCAGATGAGAATGAAAAATAAAAAATCACCAATATCATAAATTCGTGGCTCATGAGGATGGGCTTAGTTAAATATATGGTTGATTTGGGAGGCATGGTATTTTTTTAAAAACATCAGTAAATACTGAGCTTTTTAATTTGTCCCATGGGATTTAAATTCTTAAATTTAATTCTTATTTTCCATTGAACTGGGTTTTTCCCCCTAACATTATGACTCAGGAGCTAGGACCTAAAAGATGAAGCAAACAAAATATGTCTGAGGAGATGCAAGACAATTCTCACTCTGATTGTGAGGCCGGGTGAGCTGGCCTTCCAGATCCAGTTAGCACTACCATCAGTTGTTCAGCTGAAGAAAACTATTAGGCTCAGTTCTACAGATTTTTTTTTTTTGTTCCCATCTTCCCACCAGTTCTAAAAACAACTCCAGGAACACCATGTGATTCCCTTTCCCCCCATGTTCAGAAGTATAATTTGAGGTAAAGACTGGAATTGAAATTACGGGAAGGGTTTACCCCCGTACAACTTCACCCAGAGCCCTATAAAAACAAACTGTAGTAACAAAAGTAAAGCTGTATACCTGCTTAGGTTTCTCTGACATGATCTTCAAGCCTGACAAATATAGACTAGTAAAAAAAAACACAGAAGCTCTAAGCCCTGTGCATGTTTTTGACATAGCCTCTCTGAGACATTGACAAACAAGTATTATAATAATAATAACTTTATTGTAACAACTCTAGAAATAATAAGGGTCCCAAATGATGCTGCAGTTGTTTATGCTCTCTATGATGGGAAACTTGGCAGATAAGTATTGGACTGAGCATAACAACGCTCTGGTAGTTATCTATATTTCACTTTTTCTGTCCTCTTATCTCTTGGCTTTTTTTTTTTTTCCTGATAAAATAGCAAGTAAAAGTGATAGGGATAACAGTAACATTTATTCCTTACTTATTTTAAATCACAGTGAGAATGGGACACAACAGGCCAACAACTGCTAAAAATACTAATTGTAAACTGTTACCACCAGCCTGATCTAAATGTGGGTAAATAAAAGCTGTTGCCAGTTTAATGTTTCTCTTCTGTCTTTATAAAGTGGTGTGTTGTGATGGCAGCCTCTGATTGCTTCAGTCAATAGTGTTCAACTAGTGTTCAATTAGTGGATAAGTGGATCCAGGTGAAAACTTGGGTGAAATAGTAGAGCTGGGCCCAGCTGATGGATGCATGATGTACCTTACAGCCTGCTGAAGGACATCAGCAGCCTCAGTGGTGCCATCAAAGGGTGATGTAGTTTGCAGTCACTAGGGTGCCTGTTCATTTGTCTTCAGTCGGAGAAGACATACCTTTCAGACAATGACATAAGAGGTCATGTACTAGTAGCAGCTCAGCCAGCCTGGGCGCACGGCCAAGGGAGAAGCAGGGCTCCACAGAGGCATACTTCAGTGAAGGACAGAAGGGATGGCTCTGAAATTCTAGGTTTGCAGACTGGGGCAGGGGTTAGTTTCCTTTTTTTTTTCCCTCCAAGCTCCCAGGGAAAACGCTTTGCTTGTTGGGACTGGTACTCCACCTAGCAGAAGGAGTGAAATATGCTTGCAAGGAGGTTCGTGTGGCTTTGTGGGCTAAAGGAACTGGCTTGTACATCTATATTTCACGTCTGTTGTTGTAACTAAGGTTTAAGAACTGGTTTGTAATTATCCATATTGCTTAATTTGTAGCATGTTAATGGGCATGATTTTGGTCTAGCTAGCACTCTTGTAAACCATGTCTGGGCACATTTTTGTGGATAACATTAGCCTAGTTCTAAGGAAGCAGTATGAACAGGACCAATTTAAGGAGAGGAGAGTTTAATCATGTTTACCCAGGCTTGCTTGCTGCTTGCCTTTTGGTTCAGAGAACAGGCCTGTATCTTTTTCCTTACCTGTACAGATGTAGATCCAGGGCTTGATTTTGCAGGTCTCTGTAGGACCTAGAGGCTCAGACTGAGACACAGAGATGGAAAAAAAATAAAAGAAGTCAGCTGAAGCCCTCTAAACATTTCTGTAGCCTTCATAGCTTCAGAATTTGATCAGGGAACTTGTATCAGCTCACACATGGTGACATTTTCCAGTAATTAACGTATTTCCAAGCCTGATCATTTGCCTGGAGTTGAACAGTACCTTGATACTTGTGAGCCACACAAAAATGTGTGAGCTCTGTGAGCTGCAATCATTTCCCATGGTCAATGGAAATTCTAAGAGCTGAAATGTAAAAAAAAAAAAAATTGATCAATCTACCGGATCAACATCTCCGTGACCTACCATCCAACATTTATATTACTGAAAATTGACAATTTGCTTTAACCCAAGGATGTGTTTACTTTTAGGTAACTTGCAAATAGTATAAACACATTTTAGGAGTGCAGTAGAGAAAAGAAAAAGTCTGCTTTTGGATCTCCAGTGCTTTGAAGAGTTCTGCCAATGCCATCTATGGTTTGTGCATTGGCATTTCAAAACTCAGCAGTGATAATAGGGGTAGTTTTCTTCTCTGTTGACCATCTGTCACAGGTGTAGGAACCAGAACACATGTTATTAATTCTATAGATTAAAACTTCAGTTGGACTGGCATGCTGGTTTATTACTGTCTGTTTGGGCCCATGCCTATGAACAAACTATATCCAGTTTAGCTAGCTTTTTTTACCTTTTTTTTTTTTTTTGGTGACATTCAGAAATGAGTTTGTGGATCTTGATTGTGTCTCTGTAAAAGAGAAGGGAAAATGTTCCATTAGGTTCTCATTGATTTATGAAGCAGAAACATTTGCAGGAAGAAGTCTTGAACAGCTTGTTTGTTCAGCTCAGCAGAAGGGACAGCCTGCAGATGATTAGTTCTGCTCAGGCCCATATGTGTCATGACAGTAAATACTGGTTATTACAAAAGGTTTTGTGGGAGATGAGGCTAATTGAGCAAAACTTAAAAACAAATGTATACTGATTGTTTTAACGTGCGTGAATAACAAGGGGTCTGGTTCATGTCTGCGTTCTTGCCTTTAAAGGGAGCAAAGTTATGCAAATACATGCACAAGTCTCTCTAGAGTGTTATTGGTTATCGTGTCACAGCTTTCCATTTTATTGAGCTGGCTCTTTAAGACAAGACTTAAGGAGCAGATTTCCAAAAGTGCTATATACTAGAGAGGCCTCGAGAATGTGACAGATTTATTTCACGGTGCTTTGAGGTTTCAAAATTGTGGATTTATTCCAGAATGGGACTAAAATCAAATGTGTTCCAGTGCTTTTACTAAAGTGGATGGCTGGGTTTTGTCACCCCTATACAAGTCCAGTCTCAGTTTCCACTTCAGACTAGTGTTCTCCATCTTTCCAGAATGTCCTGAGTCAAAACAGATCACATTTCTTAGAGAAACGTTTCTTTTCATGATTGCTTTGATACAGTAAGCAAACAACTGCTTTTTAAGTTGCCATTTCAGTCATCATACAAACAGTGCAAGCTTAGGGATGTATGTAATTTCTAAGAGTGCTTACAATGCTCATTTGAGACTGAAATGCATAAACGGTAGAATTTTCAGTTTAAAACCTTAATGGTTTTATTAAATGTAACTACTGCTCCACTGTTGTTAACAATTAGTCCTTATCAAGGGCTGAAATACTTCATAAGAAGTGATATTAAACTTTGCTTTCCCTCGTAACTCTTGATAGTTCCCCTCACCTTTGTTAATACAAGGATCTTGCCTCATCACGTACTTTGGGATGATGTCTGCAGTGCAAACAGATGAGAAGTGTAACATGTTGCCTCTGAAAAAGTTTTTTTTTGTGCACACATTATCTTGGATACTATCTTCAGAAAGAGGTTAAAAGCTGTTTTTTACAGAGGAACCATGGAGATCTGAGTGATTATGTCCTCCTGCACACTCCTTGAGAAACAAGAGTTGGCTTATGTTACTCTGCTTCAGAATTCGGAGGGAAACATAGAGGTAATGTCTGCTTGAGTTTGTGAATAGGTGCATTAACTTGTTCAGAGATCTGTTCCTTCTTTTTCTGCATGAACCTAGCCAGAGAATTTAAAGATCAATAATAATACTGGTAAAAGTCTACATCTCATTGTGGCTCACTTTTATTGCTCACCTGACTGTGCTGAGAGAGCTGGCGGAGGAGCTTGCCA
>NW_010528098.1:0-2245 GCF_000687285.1 Phaethon lepturus
TCTTCGTTCGGATCTTCGTGCGCAGAATTACAGGCGAAATAAACTGCTGCAGCCGGCAAGGGAGCTCATAAAAAAATCAAATTCTTTGCCTGCCCCTATTCAGGTTCAGGATGGCGTTAGTCCCGACCCGACCCGATCAGGAGCCACCAAATGGTGGGGCGCCCCTCCTAGGTCAAGTCAGAATTCAGGAACCAAGACCATCCCGGACGAGCCCCCAGTTGTGATAAATGATTTAGTCCCAAACAGGAGAAATCCATAAAAGTACAGAAGGCTACACTTCATCACATGAATCAGATGAACATATTTCACAGTCTAAAGGAGAGAAACGTGAACCATGAATTACCAGGCTTTTACAAAAACAACATTTGCCAAATGCTACCAAAGGCTTCCTATTTTCACCATTGACAACATTGATTTCTTTGTCAGATAAGCCTATAACTTGTGAAAATCTTCAGCTCCTTTCATGTCTTTGAATTTGTTGTGCGTAGATATTGTGTTTCTGGTCCACAATAGCCTGAAATAATAGTTGATCTTTGTTTTCTGTTTATATAGTCAAATGTTTTGCTGCAGCTGTAATTATCTGGATTTTTATACATAACCTTCTCTTATCTTTCTCACACAGAAACACATATACTTTCCTCTCTCTGGACTGTGCAACATGGAGATGTTGATGTCACCCCATTTATTCACCATTGATGCTGTTATTCCAACACTATACTGTGAGTTCCTCTGCTATTTTCCCTCTTTATATCACACTGAATTTTCATTTTCTTCTTTGGTCCTCTTTCAGTACCTCATACAACTTCCCATTTGTTCACTTTTGCTCTTATTAGTTGTGTTTTAAAAAGTAGCTCTCATTTTTGAAAGTATATCTCATGGAACTGCTAAATATTTTATGCTGAGTGCATGAAAGTGATCCTGGCTTGAACTAAGACACTTAAAACCACTTGTTTTTTCCAGAAGGCAGATTTATCTGTCCAAAAAAAAAATAGGGGATACATATTAACTGGGAGGTTTTTAATATGGAGCGCAGACTTTGCACGTCTTGGACTGCCTTGTAGACATGTCTGTACATCTCAAAAAGGACTGAAATCTTTAGGTACAGAGGATCTGTATCTTCTACATATCTGTTTCAATCACCTGATATGTGCCTTTTATGTCTTATATTTGACCTATACATTTGTTTCTTGAATCACAATCTTTTTGTAGGACACATATAACCTATAACCTTATTCATTTAGCTTTAAAAATATTTACCTGCTGCCACCAGATTTGTTTCTCCTCTGAAGGAAAAGTTAGCCATCTTTACAACCATTTTTCACATGTGTGACCCTGTAGAAATTTTGTAGTGGCTCATAGGATACCAATCAGAATTTCTGAATTTCAAAATTTCCCTTAAAGCTATGACTGATTCTTCATCATTGCCTTTGTTTCCTTACAACAATCTAAACAGTGCTTCCATTTTCATATACTTTCTTCTCTAAACTTTTTTAATTGTTTCTCTGGTTCAATTTTCCTGTTTTCAGGATCTTCTGAGGAAAATGTTATCAATGTTGGTTTTACAGAATATATATCTCTCCCAACTTTATCCCACTTAACTTCAAATAAATACATGCCTAGCTGATGCTTTAAATACAGCAACTAGATCTACAGCCTTTGCAGCATGCATGTTGGATGAAGAATTATGGCCTAAATTCTGATGTCCAGTCTATTTTAACTATCTTCATCTGTCTCTGTAAGTATTTCCAATGCTGCAGGAAATGTCTCCTTTATTTTAATAATTAAGATGCTATAGCTACCTATCAGCTCTTCAAGTCTACTAGGGCCAGTTCCTCACATTTTGGTCAAGCATTAAATTCACAGGTATAGCCAGTTCCTGTAAGGATAAATCCTGAAGGGGTTTTATTGAATTGTTTAATGCAAAGTGATTTATGCCATATGGCCTCTAACATTACATGGAGTGACACATCATTCTATAACTTGGTGTAAACCTTGGATTTGAACAAAGGATTTACATCTTCTTAATTAGAATCATAGAATCTTTAGGATGGAAAAGACCTGTAAAGTCATGAAGTCCAACCACTAACCTAGCACTGCCAAGTCCACCACTAGACCATGTCCCTAAGCACCACATCTACACATCTTTTAGATACCTCCAGGGATGGTGACTCAACCACTTCCCTGGGCTGCCTGTTCCAATGCTTGATAATACTTTCGGTGAAGAAATTCTTCCTAATATCCAATC
>NW_010528099.1:0-6795 GCF_000687285.1 Phaethon lepturus
GGCGGCGAGCAGGGACCCGCGCTGCTGGCCCGTCCCAGCGCTCCCAGCCGTGCTGCAGGTGCACCAGCTCTGCCGCAGCGCTTCGCAGCTGATGCCGCCCTGCGCGTCAGCCGGTCGCTGTCCGAGAAGGAACGCAGAATGGGTGAAGAACACCAGTGCCTGGAAATGTTTAGTTTCAAAAAAGGAGGAATGGAGCGGGGAAGGAAGAAGAAATACGTCGGTAGATGGTATTTACTTATCTTCTGAAAGGAGACAGACTTCCCAGGACTGAATAGCTCAATTAGGCGCTTGCTGGAATGACAGATTTACTGCTTGCTCAACAAGTACATTTCAAACTGGGAGTCAAACTAGGATGAGAGAATTAACGGAGAGATAAGGAGAGCCTCAGATAACCCAGGAGAGGATCTGCCTCCCTGCACGGAAACCAGGAGCTGCTACAGAGCCGGGTCAGGCAATTTGTTTTGCAGCTTTGTCCCTCGGAGGGAAGAATCACCCCGAGGGGCCGATGCTGCTCCGCAGCCTCCGCTCAGCTGGCGAAGCCCGAAGGCCACAAAGGCCCCAACAAGCCAGCCCAACCCCAAGCAGGCTGGGGGATCCACCACAAAGGAATTTCAGCCAAGGTTTGCGCTATCGGGTCAAACACTCATCTCCATCTCCAGCTGCTCTTGTGGAGACAGTTTTTCCTAAAAATAATTACAAGGCAATTACTTGTTGGTTTTCTTTTAATTGGTTGCTACTTTCACTCAGAGCCTGTTAACGGGGCTGTAATTAAGCGCACGGTGCTGTGAACACGCCAAACCACCATGACAAACGATGCGCTTGAGTCCTCGTTCCTCCAGTTACGCAAGGGGCAGAGCAAAATCCTGTAAAGGCTCCGCAGCTATATCTTACTAAATACTCCGGTAGTTATTTAAACCTCAAAATTTAGGTGCAAGGCCTTCAATTTAATCCTGGGCCTTTGGGGGTCATAGAAAGTGCTAGATTACGTGCCCCTCCAGGAGCAGTAAGAAGTGTATTTTTTGTTACGGGTACTCCACTGAACAACAACCTCCAGCTCCATTGAGGAGATTTTTGATTAAACTAGACAGAGGATTGCCTACATTAGTTAAGGTAAAACTGTTTCCAGCCACGCTGCCTGGCAAGCATTTTTTATTTCAGCAAACCAGCAGCAATGGCAGGAATTCAAGATTTGCAGGTGCCCAGATAGAAGCTCAAATCCTCCTATTACTAAACCTCCATGCAATTATGGCAGACAAATTGCTATCCCTTCCTTATTCCCCAGACTTAGAAAGGATTCATGTTTGTTCCATTTCAGGCAGATTTTGAAAGGCACAAAAGACTGTTGTGTGTCAAACTCCCAGTGATAATCAATGGCATTTGGGTCCTTATCAATCATTACATCTCCAAAAAACCTCACCTTTGTGATTAACATATTGTTTCTTTGGCTCTCTTCTTGATTAAGAAGAATCACGGAAAAACAATTATGCATCCTATCATTACTTTCTAAGGGAGCTCCACAATTACATATTTTAATTAACATCTTTGTTCATTTCAGAGAAACTTTGGTTTTAAGTCTACTTTTTTGGCAATCAAATTGCATCCATGGCATGGTTTGAGAGCTTTCCTCCCACAGCCTGAGAAAAAGCGCAAGTGATAAAGAAATTATTCATGAAAACTTTTTTCTTTTTCAAATTTAACCCAAGACAAACAACAACTTGTTTCTCACACCCTTGCTTGTTGAAGACTCCTCTTTTGCGACATAACAAATTTACATTTGCAGTTTTTGGGGAGGTCACCACAACAACTCTCAGAAGTCATTCTTCTTGAGTAAAACCACAGACCTACCACCGCCATCACCACTACACCACAGAGCATGCTTGAAGCTGGGTTTCAGTTATGTGGCACATGGCTCAAAGTGGATCCCCGAGGATCTCACGGCAGAAGTCTGGGACCTGGTCTGGGCCTTGGCCAAAGGTTGTGTTGCATTCCCCCAGCCGCAGGCGGGTTTCTCAGCGCCTGAGGTGTAAAGCTGAGCGTGGCCAGGACCTGTGTGATGCCACAGCTCCTGTGTCTGCAAGGGCCACCCTCTTTTTCCCTCATTTGGACCATTCCCTCTCCTTTTCATCCTTTCTCTTCATCTCTCCTTTCCACAGTTGGCTCTTCTCTTCAGCCTCTTCCTTTTGCCTTCTGATGGGAAAACAGGGGCAATGCCACCGGGAGCTCTGCCCGCAGCCGGCCACGCGCTCTCGGGTGCTGGCCCGGGGCTGGCAGGCAGGTACTCGCTGCCACAGCTAACGCCGAGTACGGAATCCTCCTCCGAACCACATTATACAGCTCATCTGTATTGCAACTTGCTGTCATAAATTTTCTGCTCGTTCAATATACTGATTGTACCAGGAGTACCACGAAAGGAACAACTGCACAAAGCCTATCAAGTACCAGGGTGTGAATCAGAAATAGGAATTTTCCCTGCAATTAGAAACAAAACGGTGCTACAACTTGCCTCGCAAGAGGGTCATGCATTCAGAAGCAAGGCAAGAAGGGAATAATTTTATTTTTAAAATAGGGGAACATCTCTACGGGGAAATATAAAATGCTTACTGTTTTGAAATGTCATTTTTTTGCCAAGTCTTCCTATGTGAAGAAAATATTGCTAGACTTATCTCTGCTCAGTCTCCTTGTTGCACTAGCAAAAGTGACCCAGCACCCATTGCCAAATTCCAAACTGAGGGTTGTCAGTCCTTGGATTTAGGATCCAATTTTTCCTGCTGGAAAGTATGAGTCATAAAACTTGCATTTTGGGTATCCCCAAGATTCAGAGAGAGGTTTTTGTTCTAAATGAGAAATAAGCCAAGCAACCGCTGCAGCTACAAGCAACTTCCAATATAAGCACCCATTTTACCATCAGCCTGCAGGCATTTTCCCCTAACCACACGCCTTTGCCTTGGCCAGCATGGCCAGCAGCCGAGGGCAGGGCCACCCCACCTCTCCAGGGCCTGCTGCTGCTCCTCTTCCTCTCAACGCGGCAGGGTGGCTGGGGCAGAGGTGCCCGTGCACCCACCCGGCGCTCCCTGGGTGCCGGGGTTCCTCCCTGTGGTAACAGCTGCACCCGGTGGCATCCGTATAAACACCGTACGTGGCACCCAGAGCCACAGCCAGCCTGCCAACAGCAATTAATTGCTTTGATCTGTGCTCTGGTGATATCCACAGAGCGTAATTACTTGCTTTAAAAAGAGTGAAGAAGAAAAAAAGGCTTTATTTTGATGTTTTAGTGTTTGCTTCTCAGCAATATGTGCTTAAAGGGACTACGATAATTTGGCTTTCCAATGCCCGCTTTCTACATCTGAAAAAAACAGGAATAGCTGCTGTGCATTTGCATCTCAATTTTAGCTCAAGCAACTTGACAAGGATTCAGCTAAATGAATCAGCACGGTTTGCAAAGAAAGCAGCTGAAATAAATAAAACCTCCAGGGATGCTGACAAAAAGAGGCATTAAAGTCAGGATCTGCTCTTTCACAGGGAAGGAAATCCAGCACTTGGAGCATGATCTAAAGTTCACTGAAGTCCTTCCATCACCTCCAGCCGGCTTTGGATGGCACCCAAAAGGTCCAGCAAGCAATCGCAGCCCCCTGCGGCTGAAGCCTGCTGGGACCGAGTTCACACTGAGATCCGAGACCTGCCGCGGAGAGGGTAAGGAGGAGAGCATGAGTCCTGCCCCACGGCTTGGGGCAAAGGGGTGAAAGAGCGGGAGAGCAGAGTCCTGCCACCTCGCACCACCGCTCCGGGCGGGCGCATGGCTGCGGGTACCAGTGGTGGGCGTCTAGGGAGCAGCTAAGTTCCCACCCAGCCCCGACGTTTTACTGGGAGCAGCTCTTTCAAAGTTTCATCTGAGAGCGTGAAAGATGCCTTCGTTTTCAATTCACTGAGGAAAAAGTGAAAAATATTGGCCAGCTGCACTTTTTATGGGGAAGTTATGAGCACTGATCTTTTGAGAGCTGAAAAATATGTACCACTTTTGCATAACAATTAACTTTTATGCTTTTCAAGAGGGCTGTTCCCTTTACTGCCTCCTCACTCCGGGCCAAATTCTCTCCTGGTCTCAACCACCGGACCTCCACTGCCTCCAGCCACTCTATGTTACAGCAGTTTCCCCAAACTGAGGCTTTTAGCCTTTGTTTTAACCCTGCCTTTGTCTGAAGGTCACACGGGCTCAGAGGGAGATGTTTCAAAGGCATTGAGGACTGGGCTGACTCTAATCCCTGGCTTCAAGGGAAGCAGAGGGAGTTAATGCAGCATGCTTTCAAACCCTTCCCGAGTCCGTATTATCTTAAAGTGCAGCGTGCTGGAGAGGCTAAAAGCAGAGGTGGGGCTGATCCGGCTGCCGCTGTGGGAGCCGAACAGACCAGTTTAATTAGTAAGACTGAGCTGAGATAGAAGGCTTTCATCTTGTGCTACGGCACAGAGGACACAGAAGAGGCAAATGATTTAAGAGGTGCCCATTGCCCTGGGCCGGCTTTCACTGGGTACCGATCCCTTTTGTTGCTCAGCTCCTTTTGGTCTGGTGAACTCAGTCGCTCACAATGGCTTGCTTATTTTATGTGAAAGAGTGGGAAGAAAAACTACTCCTGTGTACAAGTCTGCGGTCGGGTTTGATCAGACAGAGCTCCCAGACCTCTACTGCTTTTTTGATCAAAGCTGCCCGAAGTTGCCGTCTCGGAGACAGCATGGCCAGCAAGGCAGTAAGTGACAGCCGTGGTCAGCTGAAGGCTCAGAGGGTAAAGTCGTCACCACAGGTTTTATTCCAGGACAGAACAGCAACAGGCATCACTTTAAAAGTCTCCATTTACCAACTGTATATCTAGGTCACGTATGGTATTACTCCAGCACAGAGCATCTGTATAACCCACTGAAACCGCGCTCGCTGTCCCAGGTGGTATTTATGGGTTCAGGCCCTTATTTTCATTTTACAAAGTACACGTGCTCACGTATGCACTCGGCGCTTTCAGCTCTTGGCTGCAAAGCCTGAGCACTCTTTACAGGGCCGTCATCAGCACGGCGCTCTGAAGCACCCACAAGGACGGAAGAGTACGCTACCGCGGTACGCGCAGCCCGCCCCGCTGCCCCTCTGGCGGGAGCGCGGTGTACGTCGCAGTGCTGGCGTGGCTTATGGGACCGTTGGCCCACGTCACCCGGGGGGAGTAGGGAGATGTCACAGCAGAATTTCCCCTACAGACCGCTGCAGGCGTGCGTAAAGCTTTCATGGCGAACCCCCCATAGTCGAACAACTTAATGAACTTTACACTGTTGTACGACATAAACCCGGCGCACATTTCAGGAAGCTGACTGGTAAGGCTGTCATGTTTGCAGCTAATCCAGGCCATGGGGCAGCTGTGTATCAGCAGCACCCAAAATTCACCTTCCTGCAGGTGCAAGGTGACACTTTTGCAGCAGGCTGGTAACTCAGTCCAGTCCTAATGAACTTCAGCCTTCGATGACGTCCGTCCAGCCGACTAAAACAAAACATCCAAGAGGCTGGGGTCAAGCCAAGCTGCCCAGTGTCATCGTCCCCTGTCACAACAAACACCTTCGTGTCTGCTGCAAATAGCACAAGCCTGATCTTACTGCACCACTTGGTGTCCTAGCTTCATTAGGACGAATCTAAGCAAAAATGTTGCCTTTTTTTGAACAGAACGATAAAACAATCCAAGTAATTAGTTTTACTACAAAAAGCTTCACACAGGAAAAAAAAACCCAACCTGTTTTTACTTGGAACCATCTTAGGACAGTTGTTTCTCCAGAGCAAGGTGAGGCAAATGACACAAGAAGCTATAAATTAATCTCTTCTGAGAGCACCTGTATGGCTGTTTTTATCTGAGACATGAGGAAGGAAAGACCTCAGACAGACAGTGTTTTCAGTGAAATATCTAAAATGTACTTTGAGCCATAAGTCAGTACACAAACTCCCCTCTAGCAACAGATTGCTTTCTAATTCACAGAATGCAAATGCAGATGCTGTTCTTGGCACTTAACCAAACTATTGCACAACACATTTGTTTCTAGAGTAGCGGCATTTAATACAGTAGCAATAAAAGGGAAAATAATACCTGGCATCCACCTGTATTTGCCTGGTTTTGTTATTTCTGCATATGATACTCTGAAGGCCTAAACTGAAGACAAAACCCACCCCTGCAGAGATTTCAGGCTGCCTATCCTGGCAGACAATTAATAGGGAGGAAATTTAACAAATACTTCTGTGATGTTCAAGCCTTCCAGCACTACCGGCATCTTAGGGGTCATTTTGTATAATGAGTTTACTAAATATAAACGCCGCCCGGCTCCTGCGACTCTGCTAGGGCACAACATGGTTAAATTAACAAAAAAAAGTTTCTTCCACTTCAAAACGTTTTGGCTCCGGATCAACAGGAAGACAGTTGACCTGCATTAACACACAGCCCGATCTCCGTGGCTCAGGCTGACGTACATTGTAAGCAGGCGTTTGGACCAGCGGGGCTGACTGTCGCACCCTCCGCTCCGCGGCAAGCGCCGTGCCCAGGAACAGCCGGGGGAGACCCCGGGCGGTGGCAGGGAGCCCTCCCATCCCTGCTTTCTGTGAACCCGGAATGTCTATTGCTGCCAAATGAAGAGATGTAGAAGAAAAAAATACCAAAACATCCACATCTTTCCTTTTCCGGAATGACTCCAACAAAACCAGAACGTGCTTGAAAACAAGAGACCGTAAGTGGGGGTCAGTATCTTGGCTCTCAACAAGGAAGGGGAGACGCTGCCATTTTTCCT
>NW_010528100.1:0-1696 GCF_000687285.1 Phaethon lepturus
CCTTAATGATTCTGTGATTCTGTGAAGTGGCTGGTTAGTGCTCCTGCCTGGCCAGGCTGTAAATGATGTTTTTCTTTGCATCAGTACTGTATCCCTGACCTGAGTCAATGTGCGTGACTGCACATGTGTATGTCTATGTAATGTGTGAGTTACGTGCACCAGTGCCCTACTGGGGATACGTGCTCAGCCTGGCTTCTGCCTGGGCATGGGGACACAGATCTTCGGCAGCCTCCCCTCTTACCAGGCGCCAGATTTGGTGAGCCTTAACACCGCCAGGACCCCCACTGCTGCCCTCGGAGAGGCCAGGAGCTCTGGCTGGGTAATAGGAGCGGTGTACACGGCTGTGTGGTTATACCAAGATCGGATAGGGCCAACCTAGGATTTGTGCATTTCTGCCTCGCAGAGGTTCCCTCTGCTTCAGGGAAAATGTCAGGTTTTACTTGTACAGAAATCAGAGGCAATTAATCTTTTTCAATTATCAGAAAAAAATTAGTACTTCTGTATTTTTTCTTCAACCTGGTTCCTGTCATTGCTTAACTTGGCCTGGTAAAGGAAAGTAACCTGAGAAAGAATCGCTTCATAAATGTGCCTTTTATGTCTTATTTGTTTCACGGCGGCATTTAAGAAGCCCTTCCCCATCCTATTGTTTATTGCATTTGGATGCTCAGTTCTTACAGGCTGCACAAATTGCTCACATCAGCTGTTAAGCTGTACTGCTTAACCTTGTGCTTGATCACCAGGAAAAAGATAATTATATTGGACATCTCCAGATGTTCTCACTTAAGAAAAATGACACGTCTGTATTTTCTTTACAACTCATGACTGAGACTGCTGTGGCCTTTCCAGATGCTGGAGTAGCTTGAAGCAAGCTCCTCTGTCGTATGTTCGGCCGACTTTCCTTTTTGCAGAGCCAAAAAGCTTCATTAGCATTAACAGTGTAAGAAGTAGTCACAGGACCCCCGTGTGTGCTTTCAGGCTCCACAGCTCCTACGGTAGGTATGACTGCATGTTTGTAGAAGGTCCTGCTGCTGCTGTCACTATAATCTATGACGCCAACAGGGAAGATCTTGATTATGAATTCCTGGATCTTGTCAACCTGTCAAAGAATGTGCAGGTGTTATCCTGAAAACACCGAAGGCTATCACAGCATAGCCTTCATCAAAGCCACAGCCCCAAACCGCATAGCCTGAGTCATAGAATCATAGAACAGTTTGGGTTGGAAGGGACCTTTAAAGGTCACCTAGTCCAACTCCCCTGCAGCGAGCGGGGACATCTTCAACTCAATCAGGTTGCTCCAATCTGACCTGGAATGTTGCCAGAGATGGGTCATCTACCACCTCTCTGGGCAACCTGTGCCAGTAGTTCACCACCCTCATTGTGAAAAATTTCTTCCTTAGATCTAGTCTAAATCTACCCTCTTTCAGCTTAAAACCATTACCCCTTGTCCTATCGCTACAGGCCCTGCTAAGTGGTTTGTCCCCATCTTTCTTATAAGCCTCCTTGAAGTACTGGCAGGCTGCAATAAGGTGTCTCCACAGCCTTCTCTTCTCCAGGCTGAGCCCCAACTCTCTCAGTCTTTTTTCATAGGAGAGGTGTTCCATTCCTCTGATCATTTTCATGGCCCTCCTCTGGACCCTCTCTATGTCTTTCCTGTGCTGCGGACTCCAGAGCTCCAGGTGGGGTCTCACCAGAGCAG
>NW_010528101.1:0-12401 GCF_000687285.1 Phaethon lepturus
AAGTCCATGGTAGCAGTTTTGCTGACAAAAAAAATGTTCATTCTATGTCTGACCTGTAGATACTGGTCTTCAAGAACATCAGTCCATTGTTTTTGCAAAAACCTCTATTCATATTGAAGAAAACATCTGAAGTGGATTATTTTTAAAATGTGTTTTGTATTTCTGCATGTGAGTATAGCTGAACATATTATAATGAGCTTTTCAAGTGTAAATTTTTCTCCCATTAGGTGAAATGGAAGAAATCAGATGTGAAGTTTGAAGACCGATTTGACAAGTATCTTGACCCATCTTTCTTTCAGCACAGAGTATGTATTGTTCTAAGACAACCCTACAAAATATCACTTTGAAATGGTTGTTTTAGTTCACAAGATGATATGGAATTTTTAGATGACATGTTTGAATTTTTGGATGTCCCAGGTGTTCTGGGACAATGAAACAGGCAGGTCTAGGATTGTAGGTTTTAAGTGATATTTCTGTTGCTCAAACAGCATGACTTCAGTTTTTTAGAGTGCTTCAGTAAATGTGCAGGCAAGCTTCAAGCCTGCAGCAAGTACAAGGCAGTTCAAGAAAATTTATTCACATGGTCGAAAACAATGAAGTTTCAGGAACACAACTGTATGACTTGTAAGCTGAATAACTGTTCTTGGTCATATGTGCACTTTTTACTGAAGTAAATGCAAAGCAAAAAGCGTTAGCCTAAACCAATTGGAGATCTCGGTTGTGATGATTTGAACGTGTGGTTATAATCTCCTGAAGGATAGTATACTAAGCTATACTACTTTCTGAAATTAGAGGGTTTTTATTCTATTTGGAGCTCGGTGAAAACTAGAAGATGTGCTTGTCAGAGGCAAAATAATGCTGCTGCACATTTTGGTCCTGTTCAAAGCTATGGTTCCTTTGGCTTTTTGGCTGTGAACGTCCCTTCTTCTACTTAAACGTCTTCTCTAGGAAGGCAACAGTAGATCGCGTTGCCTTTCTTTTACCAAAGGAGCATGTGCAGCCAGTTGTTTGAACTTTACTGATGCTTAACTAAGCTGTGCTAACTTCGTCATGAGCAAGTTTGGCTGGTGAAAGGCTTTATGTATGGAATTTCACAGGTCAGTTTTAGTGGGACTTTCTACAAAAGTAGTGTTATTTGCAAAACGGGTTTATTGTTACTTAGCTAGTGCTGACAAGCTCTCCTGCTAGGCAGGGATTTATTCTTATCAGAACAAATTTGAAACACATCTAGAGTTCTAAACCTTAGGAATGTGTTTTCTTTTTGTAGATTCACTGGTTTTCAATTTTCAATTCTTTTATGATGGTGATCTTTCTGGTTGGCCTAGTGTCTATGATATTAATGAGAACTTTGCGAAAAGATTATGCAAGATACAGCAAAGAGGAAGAAATGGATGATATGGTAAGATCTGCACTCAAGCTTTTTTAAGTCTCTCTTTTTAAGGTTTATTGTTTTCTCTTTGCCTATTCACTGTGTTAGCAGCTCGGAATAGCTTTCTGCAGTTGGATAGAAAACTGCCTTATGTGCATCTTGAAAGTGTTACTGGTTTTCTTTATAACGTGCTCCTAGGTTGCAACCCAGAATTCTGTCTGTAGTCACAGTGTTAATGTTCATATCCACACTTAGGTTAAACAAGGTCCATTCTGAGTGTGTAAGAGAAGCCTGTGTATATTCCTAAGCACTTCAGAGGATTTTAGGGACAGGGAGGGAATCTGATAGATTTTACTGCATCATACATTCAGGTAGTAATTTGAAAAGTAAACTTTTCTCCTAGATTTGATGCATTCAGGAGAGAAGACGTAATTGGACTTGAAGTTGCTTTGATAAGTCAAACCTTTAATTTATGCCTAGCTTGTGTGTTTGTCATTAATTGTCATGACTAAACTTAAAATTTTTTTGTCGTTGTTCCTAGGACAGAGATCTAGGTGATGAGTATGGGTGGAAGCAGGTCCATGGAGATGTTTTTAGACCATCCAGTCATCCTCTAATATTTTCATCGCTTATTGGTTCTGGTTGTCAGATTTTTGCTGTGTCTCTTATAGTCATTGTTGTTGCAATGATAGAAGATTTATATACAGAGTAAGTATAATTGTGCCATGCCTTCCACATATAAATGCTTAAATGGACAAAATAATTAGAAAAATGAAATTCTAACTGGCCTGGAAAAAGTGTTGAGAGTTTTTAGTCTTTATCTTTAGATCACAATGTAGTATTCAGAAGATCTCTTTTAAGTTGTAGTGAAACTTTGTCCCACTCTTATCATGTGAGTTGGCCTCCTTTAATTTTACTCTTTCAATTCTTGCTTTTTACATAATTTATTATGAAACTAGTTTTTTCTGCAGCATCACAGGTAGATTATATGGGAAATAAATGTTAAGAGGCTTCATCTGGTTGTGACAAGATATTACTCTATTTCTTACCCTATTTACCCCAACATGTCCTGTAAAGACTGAAGTAGGAGTGTGCTGTGTTGTGAATGGTCCTGTTTACTGACAATGAATTAAGCCAATCTTATCCACAAGTCTTCTCAGGAATAGTGATTTAATTTCTTAAGTCTTTTTGACAGATACTGCTCAGCCTGTGTTGTGTATAAAACCTCCAGCAATAGGTGGGCTGTGGTCCTGACTGGGGAGAATAATTTAAAACAAATAGTACTCAAGTTTAACACACCATTTGCTGTCCACCTAGTTCTCTAACTTTTATTTGTTTGAGAATTTTGGTGTCCTGGATGGACTTCATCTGTTTCTGTAGTGATCACATTTTGGATACTGGGGGGAATTTTTTTAACAAGTCCTTTGTTTTAAGCAATGACTAAAATTTCAAATATCTGTTCTATTTTCCCTTGAATATCATCTGTAACTATTGATTTTAACAAGTTGTAATACTTCTGATGTGCCACTAGAGAGAACTCTTGTTTTTGAATTTAGCTGCCTTTTAATGGTATGTTTAAAAAGCCATTCTGTAGTATCAGTATCTTGGCATATTTTCATTTATCATATGATGTTATTCCCCCCTTGTGCCTCATGGTTACATTTCTGGATAGACTTACATATGCATTTTTAATTGTAGAGCAGGTCAGTCCTTAAAGGCAGGGGCTGAAAACATTTCAGAATGTTTGTGCAATGTAGGGAAGCTGTAAGTTAGTAATGGCAATTCTAAAATGTGTCAGAACAGTAATTTTTTAAAATGTATATGCACTTAGTCTTTCATTGCAGTAGGCCTTTATATCACTTTCAAAGTGAATTTAATTCTGGGTGTGTAATTGAACCATTGACCAAATCTGATGCAGACAATTTTCACGTTTACAAAAACAGTGATGTGAGTGAAAAAGGCTGTAGAATGAATTACAAGAATGACTGCCTGTCAGTGTTATTCAGGTCTGTTGAAAACTGTTAGGGGTCATGCAGCTGATGCCAGCTAAAAGTCTGTCACTGGAATTTTGTTGTCAGCTATTAATTTATTAATACTGGTTTGTGTTTTGAGAAGCTTTTCTGTTAGAATATTTGAAACATAAGTCAGTAAGCTTGAGAATAGGAAATTTTGAGGTAATTTTAGATGAACATCTGCTGGTCATATTACAGATAGCCTGGATTTAAAAGTGTCACTTCAGACTGTGCATGGTCATCTAGGGTTTTGCGTGTGTTTCTAAATTGTCTTAATTTAGGAGAAGTGTTAAAATTGGTTTCTGTCTAACCAGTAGCTTTCTAAAATGGAACTATTGCTTATCTTTCTTTAAGAAGCAAATGTTAGCATAACACTTCTTTAGCATGTGTGACCAGCAGGTATATTTACGCAGTTCAATCCATGCAGTCATGGAAGCTGGTTGTACTGAAGGTTACTTCTTTGAGTAGGGCAGGCGTCCAGTAATGGTTTATCAAAAGCCAAAATGCCGATAGTCTGGAATCTCTAAGAACAACTAATTTGAAAAAAAGTACAGAAAGCTGGCTGAAAACCTTCTACTGCTTTTTACTGTCAAAGAGTAGCAGAGGGACATGGGGAAGCAGCTCTATTCATGAGTAACATTTATATCTTGCTATTCTTAGACCTGATTCTTAAAAATGTATTTGGAGATGGCTTTTTGATTTAAAATTATTAGCTTGCATGTAAAATTTCAGAAAAATTATGCCAAAAAGAGTACTCCAACATTTAATGAGGTGATAATTTAAAAGTGACTTAACTTTTCTGATTGGACTACTCCATGCTGATTTGTGGTTTCATTACAGTATTTATAGTTTCTAAATCAGGTTTTCTAATTTTCTGTTAGGTGAACACTTTTGATCTTATAAGCTCATTTCTGAGGGATGTCAGAAACATCATTCACAATCTTAGTGTATTTTTGTTAACACTGCCCTTTATATTAAGAGGACCTTTTATCCGCAATGGTTGAATCTTACACTTCATATATGTCATATAAATACTTCAGTTCTTTATACAGAAGGTACACGCATCTAAATGTTAGGGTATTTTGATCAGAGGTGAGATTTTTGTACTCCAGTGAAAATAAATGCGTATTAGAAAAGAATGTAGTACATCAGGACTCTTTTTCTTAGGTTGAATTCGACTTGGCCAGAAGCTTTGGATACAAACAGTTGTCATTCTTAGGCAGATTTTACAATTTAAGCACTTCTAAATTTTTAACTTAATTAAGAATATTAAATAACCGCTTCTGCTAAATGAACATATTTTGCTGTAATATTATTTGTTTTTCTATTTCATTTACCAAAAAAATCACTTCTTGTAGGAGAGGATCAATGCTTAGTACAGCTATATTTGTTTATGCTGCAACATCACCAGTGAATGGATATTTTGGAGGAAGCCTTTATGCTAGACAAGGAGGTAAATTGTTTTCATGTTTCAGCATTTTCATTACATTGTTAAATGGAGAAGTTGTTATTTTCTGATTTGCACCATTATAGAAGTGTCCTTGTGGAGTTAGGTCGTGCAGATGGAATCCTTTATATTCTTAATAAACAGAAAATATTTTGAGTATATTTAACTTTCATATTATTTCCTATTCAGTACTGGCTGCATTTTCTAACCAAAGATAGCTGAAGTCTTTGGTTAATTTAAAAGTAATAAGAGCTAAAGAACTGTTAACAGTTGTATCTTATGAATTGCTTGTTACACTCTTGTGTATAATTGTCTGGCTCATGACATCCACAGAGTATAATAGTCTTCCCTTCTTCTGTAATGTGCTATTAAGCAGCTCATGTTATCTTCTCCAGATGACTACTACATAGCCCTCCTCGATAGGTACCGGGGAGGGGGTTATATTTACTAACCACTGAAAGGATGAGTACACAGTTCTTACTAGACCTTAATTGTGGATGGGGAAAACTGTTCATAGCATCTTTTAAAGAAGGTTATTCTACTTTTCAGTATGTGCTCTGCTTTATACTTAGTAAATTCAAAATGAGTATCGGTAGAGAGCAGAAGCCCAACAAAACTGACCTAACAGATTTGGACAGGCTGTCTTCAAGTGCTCCCCACTATGCCTCTGAGTTATGACCAATTACATCCTTGCAGTCCACTAGCTCCGTCCATTCCCTATACTGCAATACAAGAGTAATCAATATCTATTATCTTCTACAGTGCTTTAGAAAAAATAATTCTGGTAAGTTTGCAAAAGAAAATTTGTATCTTTTTAGCATGAGACACTTGTTTGTATTCAGTCTCAACTGCACTCTAATCTACTCTGTGTTTAGAGGTTAGATGTTTCCTTTCATGTGGCTTTTGTATAAACCTAGTGATTTGTAAAAAAACAGATATAAGTAGCTTAGGGTTGCTGTTCTGAAATGTACTGTGCTGTATAGTTGAGCCAGATTTGCATTTTTTTCTACAGATCAAATGTGAGATGCTGATTATGTTGGCTCATGGTGAAAACACGTATGATGGTTTTGAAAGTATACACTAGTTTTCTGACTGCTTTTTATTTAGTGTATATTACACATGCATCTATGGTGTACTAAGTTTAAATACTGACCGTATTTAAGAGCATAGAAAGTAAAGGGAATATAGACAATGAAAACTCTTAAGTTATTGCCCAAGAGGGTTTTTTTGAGCTCCTCGGGGAGCTCTAAACTTACTAACAACTGCTAACAAGTTTTGCTGTTCCCTTTATGCCTGGGGTTTAGAAATCGCTTTCCTTCTACCTTTCCTGCTGTTGAAGATGTCTGAGTTCAATTTTACTGTATATTAAATGCTGTGGCATTTTGCTTTATACCAGGGATGCATCCTGAATGTATGGAGTCAGCTTAGTGGGGTCAAGACAACCCAGAGCAGATGCTGCCTGAAAGCAGCTGTAGTGCTGAGTTGTCCCAGGAGCAGTGCTGAGCTCCCATGTGCTCTGAGGGCGTGAGCAGGCTCTGCACCGGGCCAACTCTGCTATCTCTGTCTCTACTAATCTGCAGCTTACATATACACTTAGTGTTTCATACCCTGGGTTCTTTGGCCAGCTTAGTCAGCATATGCTGTTCAGCCAAAATGTTCTCACGCTGTATCCTTTTTCCTGTCTCTTCACCTGGCCTGATAAATTGATTCATGTGCTGCATCTTGTGGGTTGCCAGAGTCAAATGAAACTGCTAGTTGACTCTTGGCTCTTGTATCGATGTAGTATGTTGTTACTTATTTCTTTCACCTTTTTGGGGGAGAAGCCGCCAAACACCTAAATTCTGGAGAGCTTGCTGATAACTTTTTAAACAAAATATACCGTATCTCACCAGTCCCATTGGAATGTCCCTTCTTACAGGAAGGCGATGGATAAAGCAGATGTTTATTGGAGCCTTCCTTATTCCAGCAATGGTGTGTGGAACTGCCTTCTTCATTAACTTCATCGCCATCTATTATCATGCTTCAAGAGCTATACCCTTTGGAACCATGGTGAGTTGTCTTTCTGGAGAATTTAAACATCACTCTAGACACGGGAAAACTACGTTTTAGTCTAAATACAATTGTGAGTCACAGCTTTAGCTTCCTAGTTAGAAATGTATTCTGGGAGGGGTTTAAGGTGCTTCAAGTAGAATTTGTTTTAATCACAATAGCAACAGCTTCTGGATGCCAACAACAGTCTTCTCTCTACTTAAAATGACACTTTTGCTTTGTATTCAAGCTTAGTGTTATCACAGCATAGGAATTTAGCAACTTGAATTTTCTTCTGGATGGTCAATGCAAACTGGTTATAAGCTAAAATGCAATACAAAGGATTCTAAGTGAAAGCTGCTTCCAAATCATTGCAGTCAAGCAGAAAAAATAAAAATAAAAGATCAGGCAACAATATGAGATGAGATGTCCTGGGGAGATCTGGCTTTATGAAAATGAATCTCTGTTTTCACTTTGTGAAGTGATATTTAGTATCCAGTTATGGTCTTGCGTCTGTGTATTAACCATGTCACTTGAAAAACAATGCTGGTTGGATTACTTTCTCATTGAATCATGATGACTTTTCTTGTGGCTTTTGTCAGGATTTTGTTTGTTGTCATGGCCCTTTCAAGCAACCTCAAATAACCCAGTGAATACAATGTAGGAAATATCACTTGGCGCTTTGGCAGAATTTCTGTTTGAGCTTGCAAGGGGTATTATTTGAGAGGAAATTTTTTTAAAATATGCACCGCAAAATTGCTCTTCCTAATCTGTGCAGTAGCACTGTTAGCACTGTTAACTTAAAAAAATACAGGAAGGCTTGTTTTCTTTCCAGTATCTGTAGCAAATCTTGGGAGTTAATATTTTTATAGCTTCCTTCTCTACATATCAGTTTTTGTGATATATTAAATTGTTCAGTCTATTCAGGGATGTTTGAGTAGCCTTGGATTTCTTCTTAGTTTAAATCTGCCACAAAATGGAGCTTAGTATCACAAGTTCTGTCTTATAAATAGTATTATTTGAGATATAATAAAATACAGTATGTGACTGAAAATACTTCTTAAGAACACATTCTTAATGAATGAATGCCATAAAAATCATAAATGGTAATAAAAAGACAATTCTCAGTTTCAGGCAAAGGCTTTCAATATTTTTTTTACTGATGGAGGAGTCATTAATTTATATGTACATTGCTGGTTCTAGTCACCTCTTTATTAGCAGTATTTTCAATGCATGCCTAAATACCAACTTTTTACTTGAATTAATTGTTATAAAACCACTAAGTATAACATCAAGATAAACATGTTTATAAACTGTTCACTTTATTTTTTTTTTGGTTTTCTTCTTGAAGAAATTGGACTAAAATTCTATCTTCGGATGTGTTTGTATTAATCAGTCAGTGCCCCAAAGGAATATTTTATTGGTTTGTCTTTCCTAAGCTAGCGGTCATATACAATACTGTCACAAAAGTTTACAACATTGATCTTTGATATGTGCAAAGAGGCTCTGTTTTACTGCTGAGCAAGCATTTATGATATCACATTTCTCACTTGTATTCCCATTTGTAGGTCAGGAATGCTGAGGGAAGGGAATTCCACCTGTGTGGAAGTTTGTCTTGTAAATCTGTTCAACTGATGTGTATTTTAAGATCATGGAAACATGTACATGCAAAAGCAAATGGGAATATAAATCTTCAGGGGTCACTTAATCAGGATGTTAGGACTCTTTATACACAGTGGTTTTAATGATCTCAAGGTTTTATGAAAATGTTTGAATCATTATGACTGTGGCAGTAAAACTTCAGTGGAGTTAGCAGACTTTTAGTAGGAGCAGGTTATGAATCGGAAACTTCATCAGAATAAGCAATGCTCTAATGACTTCAAATCAAGTAATGAAGCTGGTTTGTAGAAGGAAATGAAAATTGTTTGAAATTACCATGTTATGCTTCAGGTTGAAGTCCTTGGGAAGCCCTCTGGCTTTTTGGGTAAGATACCTTTGCGTCTTTCCACCTTTGTTTTCAATGTAGAGAAGCTTCCAGAATTCTCTAGTGCAAACTTGCTGCTGGTGCTTTCTTGGGGAAATAGAACCTCTGCCATCTAAATGTAGTAGAACACAGAAACTACTTCCTTTATCCTGGCATGTCTTGAAACCACCCTTCTTGATTTAAATGGCTGGCAAGAATTACCACCTCTCTTCTTGACTACTGTAAGTCTAGAAAAAGCAGAAACAGAGTTGCTGAAAAAAGTCTCTGAGCTAAAAGGTTGCTAAGAGACTATGCGTAAATATGACATCTGCGCTTTGCCCATTTTTCATTGCAACTTCCCAGTGAACTGCTAGGTAGTCTCCTCTCTGTGACTTAATTCCTCTCTGCAGACAGATATTTCAATGGAATGTAGGCAAGGGCACCTGATAGTGTCAAAGCCAAGACATCCAAGCTAATGGACAGTTGCTGCATCTTTGATCTACCTGGTATCTGCTTTTCTACACTTTGTCTTGAAATGCTCAAAGTGATTGAGCTCTTCAGGACCTTCATACACCTCACTGTCATTCCAATCAGTTTAGAACTTCAAAGCTCTGTTCACCTTGTATAACTCACTCTTGATATCTGGGATCTCCTCAAAGATGTGGCAGGGACCGGGAAGATGCAAAGCTTGCTTCAGAAACCATTCCTCAGTCTTGGGACTCTGCCTTTTAGCCCTTTTGGATACGCATGCAAGCCATCTTAACCTATACTGACAAACCTTCTGTAGTGAAATACACCGTGAGCCTGAACAAAGGCTTTATCTCTTCCCTGGGATATCTTTCAGCTGCCCCTCCCTTCAAAATGCAGTAAAGAATGTGACAGATTTTAGTCAAATATGAGAGCTTTTTAAAACTTAATGGCTTAAATCTTTCAACTCCCTAAGCATATGAAGGAGGTAAAAAAGTCTGGCGTTTTTCTCTCATCTCTTCACCTTTATAGAAATGCAGTGGGTACTGTTCAATTCTTTGTTCTTTTGGAGCCCAAATTTGATTTTTTTGGGGGTATTTAGTTTATTATATCCTGTTATTAGTGAACATAGAGAAGTTCTGAAAGTGGTGTACACCTTGACTTACTTTCTGTTGATGTTTGTCAGTCTTTTTGATGTATTTATCATCTTTCTATTTTATTCTGTTCAATTATATGCAAAAAATGAAACATGGAACAATTAAACAGAATTTTTAAAAATGGCAAGTGAAGTGACCTCTCTATATACGTTTGAGGAATGGGCTGGTAGTTCTATGCAGAAATACTTACTAAGTAATGCAAAATTTCTGTGGAGTACAGCATGATTGAATTTGAAGGGACCATCTTAATTCTAGCATTTCGTAAGTTATGACTGCTTATGTTGTCTGTGTGTGATACATAATTTACTGTGAGTAGCGTAATACTCTGCAGAATCCATGCAGCTTCTATTAAACTGTTTAAGATGTACCATTTTTGTTTTGTTTGAGCAGTAGGTTCCTGTGTGGATAATGTTTATAGCATACATTTTTAATGATTTAATTAAATAAGGTTACACACACTGAATTTCTCTTAGGATTGAGACCCTAGTGTTTGCATCTTTTATACCTTGTTTAAACTAGAAAAAACTGTTTCCTCCAACAGATAGCTTAATCCAGGCTGCAGCCATCCCTGACAACTTCAAGTTGATATGAGTATTGGCTGCCACTGAAAAAGGAGGACTTGGTAGCACCAAAGATTTTCATGCCTTGAGCCAGATAAGGAAATACAACTGGTTAAAAACAGAAAAAAAAAATCTAGTTATATACATTCATCAAGATGCTTCCTCAGATTGCTTGAAAGTGACTGTGGAACCCTTAGTCAAAAACCTAATTTTTGCTGAAAAGAGATACAGCTTAATGCTTCTGCCTATATTTTCAACAGTTCAATTTATTACCCAGAGCAGCACCCTAGATTAACTACTTAGTTGTAATAAAATTAATAACACTTTATTTTGAAGTTGTCTGTTCTTTTCTTGTTCTGTATAAGGTTTGGCCAGATGATGCGAGGAGAACTGTTTCACTGTACAGATTCAGTAATGTAGATACAGGGGGAGAGTCTCATGACTGAGAGTACAATTTTGGTAGCTGACAGGAAAGATCAAGCTGCTGCTGTGACAGTTAATTTTTATTGCTTTTCTCCCTTGTGCATTAAGCAGTCAGGGCACCATAGCCTGCCAGTAGCTGTTTAATATTAGATATGCTCATAAAAATTTTAATTATCACCTTTGAATGAAGTTTAATCTACAGTTGTCAGAAAATATGAAACACATGGCACTAGAACATAAATTATATTTCTCTTGACAATGTTTCCTTTCAAATAAGGAAAACTGAATTCTGCACATTCAGTCGAGGGCAGAAGAATATTCTTTCCCCATCAAAACAAAACAAAAGAGGGGGTTAGAAAGGATGCAGGCTTGGTGAGGTTGACAATCTCTTCTATAGCAACTAAAACCTGCCAACTAAATCAGATCCTCTTATATAAATAAGATATTTTGTACAACAAAAATACAACAGTCAAAATTAACTAGGTATTTTTTAATGTACTGGCTTGGTGGAAAAACTGATTTAATTTGTCTTCAGTAATATGGATTATGGAGAATATGTGCTAGTTTGCTTGATGGAAAACTGGGTTTGTACATTTGCCTGTTTGCATAATTTGTGTTTTCTGAAGTTGTGGTTAAAGCTGTTCTCTGAATTTCTCTTGGCTGATGTTACAGTAATACTTCTCTTAAAAAGCTCAAGACCACGTAACTTTCTTATCCCTGCCTGTCATGCAACAGCTATTATTGGGGGTTGATTTTTTTTTTTTAGTATGCTACCAGTGAGCTCAATAGGGAGGTGCTTCTGCAGGAAGGCAGAGCACGTATGTGTGTTGGTCCTGCCTTCGTTTCCTCTTACCATTTGTGATGGTGAAATGGAGGCCAGTAAGTGTCTGAGCTGCTTTCACCATTGTAATCTCATCCTCCAAAACCTTTGAGGCAGAAATCTTGTAACTTCATCTCTCTTTCAGGTAAGACACTTCTGTACCCTGGTGCCCTGTGTTTGCTTCAGTTTGGATTTAAACTCTCTAGGTTTAGATATTGCCCAGCCTGCATCATCACTACCCTTGCCCTCCGTGGCAACAGGCACTACCTGTTTGGGAGGGAGGCAGTGTCTTCACCTCAGCTCTGAAATTAAAAGGAATGTGCCTGAAAAGGCAGAAGCTAGAAAAGCCAGCTATCTCCAGTCATCTCTCACATCCAGAGAGGACTATTGCTGCCAAGAATGAAGAAAGTAATTTTCAGCAAGCATCAGTCTGAGCAGGTAGACTACCTTGGAGTCACAGAGAGATGAAAACAAGAAAGAAGATGCTGCTGAGGTCAGCAGAATGTGTGCTGATTCTAACCACTACTGATTGTGCTGGTCAGCCTACTAAGACCACATTGCTGTCACCAGGGTGGGGTTATCTCAAAAGACAAAACATTCACATCTTTTTCAGTTTGGACAGCTTATCAGAGGCAGGTGGAAGCAGAAGGCATTC
>NW_010528101.1:12432-20319 GCF_000687285.1 Phaethon lepturus
TTGCTTGCTTAGCTGGGCTTCCTTTGCACTGCAAAATCATCTTGGATAATTTTTAGGCTCTTGAATGGCTCCAAGAAAAAAGGAAAAAATTTGCTTCAATTCCAGCTGTCCTCAGAACATAGCATAGCATTGAGACGGGCAGTTCATTGTTTAACAAAATGTTGACTTCGCCTAATGGTGCTTACTAGATCTCACTGAAGATGTTCTGTCTGAAATCAGTTAATTTTTCAGCCAAATGGTTAATAGAATGGAAGATGTTACACTGTTATCAGTCATGCTTTGACTGATCTGATAATGAAACCACAAGCACTCAGATTTTCTGACAGATGCCACTTACAAGTGTACTGGGGACAGATTTGCAGTACTTACTGAAGCCATTATTCAAGGAACTTTTGTCTGTCTCAGCTTGTTTTACGCAGATAAACATTTTAGATTTCAAAGCTTCTGCTGAGTCAGTCTTCCAGACAACAACACAACAGCCAAGCCCTGCTGGAACAAGTTGGGCCTTCTCCTTGCCCACCTGATTTGAAGCCATTCAGGTCTGCAGTTGGTGTCACTAGAACTAGATGCTACTTACTGCCTTTTTTTTCATCTAGGAGTTTGCCAGCTAATCAGTAATTAAGCCTGGATGTTCCTTTTTTCGTTCCTTGTCCAAGGTTACATTCTTTCCAAGTGGATTCCCTATGGTAGACGTATTTACAAGATGGACAATTACAAGTTACTGAGTTTTGTTCCAGGTGAGCTTGGAACCCAAGGCTGTTCCTGGACCGTTTCTTTCTGCAGTAAAGCAGTGGATTCACTTTCTACCACTGTCCCCAGTCAGGGGTGATTTTTGAGATCAAGAAATGAAGCTACAGACATCTTGATAACTGCACTGTAAAAGACAGTTGTGGCTGGATGAGCAGATGCTCTCGCTGCCTGTGTCTGAGCCTTCTGCCTCTGCCAGGTTTGAAACCTACCTGCCGGAGTGCCACGGAGCCCCATGGACAGGGGCCACCCAACACCCCCGGAGGTCCTTGCCAGGCAGGAAGCAGAACAAGCTCTTCTTGCAATATGGTCAGCTCAGAAATTCTTCGGATCCTCTCCAGGCCTTAATTCTTCAACGTCTCTTCTACCCACTGCACCTCAGACAAGCTGGGACTTTTTGGTGAGGGCTTTAGTAAATGTAGCACTGAAGATTATGTTCTTTGATGTTTCTGATACTTTTTGACATTTTTCTCTGAAAGTTCTCATCTACTCATTCTTTTAGACTAAGCAGTTTTCAAGGGCAGAACCTGCACCCATTAAGTAACTTGATTGTATACTTCTCCTATAATTTATTCTTAGGTAGCCTTAGTGTCCTAGCTAAGACACTATGCTTGCTTACCTGTGCTTTTTCAAGTAATGCAAGAAGATAAGTGGGAGATACTAAATATGTATCAATTGTGTAAAATCTGCTTTATTATTGGCAACTATAAATACTACCTAGCTTTTCCTTATTTACCACTGAAGTGTCATACTTTAGTGGCTCATGATGTAATTCTTTAACAACCTCTCCTCAAAGATACACGGAGCAGTCTGGACAGTGTTTCTGCTTGTTGACTACCTGTTTGGTGTACCCTTTCTGTGAAGCGTGAAGGCTTGCTCTATCCATCCCCTGGCGACATTTTCCATTCACTTCTGGCTGAGGCTAGTAATGATATACAAGTCAGTAATAGAGGGATAACCCGCTGACTTTTTGTCAGATGTTGCTTTAAACCAGTGTGATTGACTTAAATCCTAAGTTTGTATTGGGATAATGTAGTGCAGCTCCTCATGAACCCTAGGAGTTCTTGCTTTTCAGCTGCATGCAGTGGATGTCTGTAGATGCAACATATGTGAACAGCCTTTATTTATACTGGAGTAACTGCTTCTTACACAAGTCAGCGTGTGCATCTTAGACCTGGTCCTCTGTCCATTGTTTTGGATTAATCTGCTGCCATGGAGATTGCGTGCTGATGGAGTAAAAGAGGAATATAGCTGCTTTGCTCAGGAGGCACCAGGGTGTACACAGAGCCTCGGGCAACAGTGCTTTTAAAAGGCAGTATTTTCATATGTTTGCATAGAGAAAGTCACAGGGTCAATATTCAGAACTATGGTTATTGCATTACAGGCAACTGTTCTGTCTTTAATTATCAATATCAAAAAGTTAACAAGCTGCCCAATGCTAATTCATTTTGTGCTAAAGAGTTATGAGTAAAGAATATCTTGCTAAACACTTTCAGTTTTCCCATTTTGGAAGATAAAAATATGTTGCCTTCAAGGAATAGCAAAAGTAGAGCTGAATTCATATACTGGAAAAAAGGTGATTCATGGTAAAATTTTAGGGAGGCTGTTCCATTGGGAAGAGCTGGAACATTGGCTTGGCTTTGCTGCATTGTGCATAAACCTAATCTCTATATGTAAGTAGGGCAGTTGTGCTTCTAAATTGTGTGTCTGTGCATACCAGTGGTCACTCCTGTCTTTGGCAGTCTGTGTTCTTAATTACCTGGTTGGTGAGTAGTGGAGAAAATTGAATCCAAAATTTTGATTGGCAGCATTCTGACACGGTTTTGCAATTCTTGTTTGGGTTTCTTTTTTGGATTGGATTGAAAATTTTGCATCCAGCAGTTGTAGTTTTGTTACAAACTGCCTAACTGCTAGATGTTAACTACCAGGGATAGCGTACTCTGCAAAAGCTCAAGAGAAGCTGACAAAATTTTCTGTGATGAAGTACCGTGAAGATTACCATTTCTTTCCTGTGCAATGTATCGAGTATAATGATTAGATGAAAACAGTAAAAAAATATGTAATGATTCTGTTCTCTCAACTGATGCAGGAGAATATACTTGATAATGTTTATTAGGAAGTTTCTCAGGAAACAAATACTTCCATTTGATAAAATAGATGTGTGTTGACTAATGCTTCATAACTAGGAGTATGATTCTACAGCAATAACTACTAAGATCTATATATATATAGAGTGGGTTGGTTATCTTCTTTTGTTATCTTATACCTGTTTTTTGTTTTTTTGTTTGTGGTTTGTGGTTTTTTTTGCTTACAGGTGGCAGTGTGCTGTATTTGTTTCTTTGTCATTCTTCCATTGAACCTTGTTGGTACGATTCTTGGCCGAAATCTGTCAGGACAGCCTAATTTTCCATGTCGTGTCAATGCAGTGCCTCGTCCCATACCAGAGAAAAAATGGTAAAGACAAGCATGAATCTTAACTAGAAGTATTCACTTCAGTATATTTAAAATGACTTTTCAGGCGTGATCATTACAAATTTTTCTGGAATAACTTTATTTAAATTGAGTTGTGCCTAAAAGAACAGCTCTGCTGACATTTCCTTAATATGATTTTTCTGTTAAATTAAACCACCATGGTTAATAGTTAGTTGTAGGAGATTTTACAGTCCTGGATGACTGATTCATATTTGGCCTGAAATGCTCTTTAGTCCCTTTTGTAGAAGGGATGGTCCCAACCCAGTTCCTGTATAAGTATCTTGAAACTAAACCTTTCCTCTTTAGTTAATGCCACTTACAGATTTAGGATTAAATGTGCCTTGGAGAAAGTACTGTTGTGGTTAATGGTCTCCATGTACAAACTGAGACATATTTGCAGAGTGGTGGTGGGGAGAAGCTTGGAATGCCGTTCGCAATTCTGCACTTTTGTTGATGGCACAGAGCCTAAAATATTGCAGGTATATGGTTTGAATTGCGAATAAGCCTTTGTTATTTTTGAAGTGAATATAAAGGGATGCCTAGTCTCAAAAAGTAGACTTAGGTTTTTGGAAAATCATGAATGCCAGTCACTTTTTCCTATTAATTTAATTCTGAGATGGAAGCAGCAAGCTTGGAAATGAAAATATCCTCAGAGGATTTTTTAAAATAGATTTTTCTTGCTTTCCCTGTTCAGAGGAATGGAACAGACTAAGTGAAGGGGGCACTGAAACGTGTACGCCCACTGTATCCAGGAAGTGTAGCACACTTAGTCTCTTTTTAGTGGTTGCTTGTGCAGCTCACATGCTAGGATTTGATTTATATTGTGACCTATGTCTTGGGAATCTGATGGATTTTTCTGGATCAGCATGACAGATAAAAAGAAATAAGATGCTTCTATTGAAAATGATGAAATTGCACACCGTCAGCTTAGACAAGTCTACCTATAAATAATAAAAGAAGCTGCAAATTAAATCATTGGCTACTAGCTAGATTCGGCATCATTGCAAGTACTACACAGAGGTCACCTTTAGTAAGTGACAGTATCATCTACAGGTAGCTGAGTATTCATTTTTGGCCATATGCTCATGACTCAGTATAGCATTAAAATAAACACTGGTTCTTAGTTATGTAACTATTACCCTGTGAAATTTTCTTGGCACTTTTTGCTGTATTTGTAGCCATCAATAGCATTGAGTTTTTGCTGCCTTCATTCAAGGCTGGTGGATGTTATGGGGCTTGATCATTTCTGGGCAAGAGAGATTCTTTCTGTAGCCTTTCAGGCTGTTTAGATCCCTAACCTTATGCCTGTAGGCGATAGGCATGAGCCTTATGCTTTGTTTCAGCTTTCCCCAAGAATAACTCCTGCTTCTATCCATAGACATAATCTTTGGGGGAATCTTCTTCCTAATATGCTGGTATGAGACAAAAACGTTCTTGTTAGCATGCCTTTTAAATAAATCTCTGTGCTATATCAATTATCTGGTTATATGTCTTAATATGTTTATAAATGAAAGATTAACATTGTCCCTAAACTAATCTCGATATCTTTCAGGTTCATGGAGCCAGCTGTTATTGTTTGCCTAGGTGGAATCCTCCCTTTTGGATCAATTTTTATTGAAATGTGAGTATGTCAGCTATCTGCCAATTTGATTAAAAATTAAAACAACTTAAGTTCAGTTATGATATAATCTGCATATTTTATTTACTCCTTTCAGGTATTTCATTTTTACTTCATTCTGGGCTTACAAGATCTACTATGTTTATGGCTTTATGATGTTGGTTCTGGTTATCCTCTGCATTGTGACAGTTTGTGTGACTATCGTTTGTACATATTTCCTGCTAAACGCAGAGGATTACAGGTGGTAAGTATTGCATTGTTTGCATAGTTAGCCAGATTGTGAGAGTTTTACAGAAAAGTGATGTTTCTTCAGTCTAGATGGGTCTTTTCAAAGTGTCCAATGTCCAGATTTTAGCTGTAGGGAATAAAAGCAATTCTTGGATCCTTTCTGTACAGAAGCTTTCTGTGTGTATGTGGATCTGTGTGTGTGCATCTGTGTATTAAAAAAAGGTATGTCAAGGTACACAGGAGTACGAAGAGAGATCATCCCTTGGTATCAGTAGTAGCTGTTGCCGTAGAAGCTTTTGTCACTTATAGCAGACAACATATATATTTTGTTAAATAAGTCTGTAGAACCAGTGCACTTCATTTTCAGGGTAAGGTTTTAGGGCATTGTACATCTTCTTGGGAAGCCTTTTGGTTAGATACATGATGGACATGCATGTTTGCTTTCAGGCAATGGACAAGCTTTCTTTCTGCGGCATCAACTGCGATTTATGTTTACATGTACTCCTTTTACTACTACTTTTTCAAGACAAAGTAAGTGGTAGTTTTCTTGCTTGAATATCGGATTACCGTATTGCCAAATAAGTTTGTTGATAAAAACTGGGGAAAATACCTGGCATAAATTCCTATCTTTGTTTTTCAGGATGTATGGCTTGTTTCAAACATCATTTTACTTCGGTTATATGGCAGTATTTAGTACAGCTTTGGGAATAATGTGTGGTAAGTGTCAAATATATTGGCAGTTTTCTATCAGAATTTTTCAGACTGTCATGTTTCCGATTTTAGCTCTGTGGTTTTGGTAGTGGAGTGTGTATGCACTGCAAGATCTGCTCAGAAAAGCTCACAATCTTTAAAAATAATCTTGGAGTTCTCTGTTTATACTTGTTTCCTACCTAATATAGGAGATTTCTGTGGATTATGTCTTCTGATAGGAAGATAATTTATATACTGTGCAGAGAATTTTACCCTCAGTGCAATCTTGAAAGACTTAATATTGGGCAAGAAATTCTGCAAAATAAATTCCAAATTAAGCTGAGTCCATGATAGCATTTTGTTTCGGAATTTTTACTGTTGCCCCAAGACAAGGAGCTAGGTATGTCCATTGAGGCATCAATGGTATTGCAATACTGATGACACTACCCTCTGGATCTTGTGGCATGTATATATGAGGATGACCAGAACAGAAAGGACTGAAACTTCTGGATAACGTTTGAGAAATAAGTATTGGAATATTGACAGGTGAGGAGAGTGCAGAGTGCTCTGGTGTGCAGCTGGATTTCATTGCTTTTTAAGATACTGTTTTGGCAGGTGTTTAGAGAAAAACAGTTCTTTGCATAGAGGTCATCTGAGAAAGTCAAATATACTTGTTCACCTGTTATCTTTATTTTTATCCTTTGCATTATGACTTTCTAGAAGTGCTACTTGGTTCTTTTGCACTTTTCTATGATGTTATTTGCCTTTTATTTGTGATCCTTATTTAATACTTTTCTTCTTAGCAGTGACTGAATAGTCCTGTAGACTCTAGTGGAGGGATTTCTTTGAGTTAGATCTTTGAGACACATGATATCTTACAGGAACTTTCTGTAAAGTATGTTTCTTGATATCCCCAGAGGGTGAATAATTTCATAATGCTTTATAAAAAGGAGAGGGAAATAATCTCTTAACTGCTGAGTACCTGTTCCTCTTTTCTCTCATACAATCTAATCTTGCTTCATCAGGTTCTTGGCGCATTACAAGAATTCCCTGCTGTTCTGGTAGTCTTGCAGCCATTTTTTTTCTTTAATAGGCTTATACTTTTCAGCTCTAATCTTTTCTTTTTAAGTGCTCAGGCTGGTATTGATTAAAATGTCTATGATGCAGAAGCCAAGCTTGCCCATGAGTTTCTGTAATTAAAATGTTTTTTATGACATGTAAAAGGAAGATTGTCAAATGCTTTCTTGTCATAGTAGGACACTATGACATATTAGAGTAAAATACAAATTTATTCAAAATTATAAAATACTTTTGACAAATTAAATTTTATTTCCACTGCTCTATTGAGATTTCCTTGTCTTTTTAACTGTGTTGGAAGAGAAGCTGTGAGATTCCTTTTTACTGAGAACTCCCATTTTCAGCATGTGGAGGGAAGACAAAAAAATCCCCTGTCAAAAAGCATTTGTCTAGGGAACTTGTTGCCATTGAGGGCTAACAAAGACATTTGTGTTAGAGAATTGTGCAGTGTGCGTGCTACTGACTGTACGTCTCCTGTGAA
This sequence comes from Phaethon lepturus, assembly GCF_000687285.1. NCBI lineage: Eukaryota > Metazoa > Chordata > Aves > Phaethontiformes > Phaethontidae > Phaethon > Phaethon lepturus. Next base: position 19,746 of record NW_010528101.1, read on the forward strand.
AAGTGTGTAGAGCTGTGCTTTGGATGCTCATGCAAATGGGCATGTTCAGCATCACACAGTTGGATGTGAGACAAGCTAGTTAGGGTCCAAGGCAGCCACAGGGAAACTCTCTGTAGGCTTGTATCATCCACTTCCTTTTTTAGTGCCCCTAACTATGCTTAGTGAACTCAAATCCTGCATGTAATGGGATGCTTTGATCCACAAAGCCTGCTGCCCTGTGCAGAGCATCTAAGTTCTGGGACTGGACAGTAGGGAGCCCATGAGAACTTCCAAACCTTTTGAGTTCCTCGTGCTTCCCTCAGTGACAGAGAAGAATAAAACTTATTCCCCAACTCAGTGGATGGCTTAGGAGCTAGGTAGTACAGAAGAACCTTTTGCAATACACATGCTTCAGCATCCAGATAAATACTCTAAGTATTGAAGGGTTTTAAAAAAAATTCTGTGCTTATAAAGTCACAATTGTAGTAAGTGTTAATTTGCTTCAAATAATAGATGGGAATTAATCTTCTTCTGTTTTGTGGTTGCTCTTCCTCGCTATTTGGGTTTTTCTGTTTATTTAAAAACTTGTCCTGCT
>NW_010528101.1:20350-29109 GCF_000687285.1 Phaethon lepturus
AGTCTACTTCTGCTAAACCTATATAGGCCATAACAAAGTTAAACACCTTATCAAATGACTTTTATAATAAACAAAATAATTCCCTTTGGATTTTTTATTCAAATGAGCCAACTGCCCTGCATTTGTTTCAGGAGGACATTCTTTAGTTGTCATTGTCTAGGGTTTCCCCCACCCCATGTTTTATTCAGTGCCTGTGAAGTAGCCTTAAGGCTTAACCCCTGCCTTGGGCATTGGCCATTAATGGCCTTTAATGGATAAGGCTCCTGTGATTCAGAATAGGCTTTTATGAGTTTATAAAACTCATTGGGTGAGAGCTTGTGACTGTTACTCCCTCCTCCTCCACCTCACTTCCATCTCATGTACACATTTTCTAGATCCCAAATGAAACACAATTAGTGCTTTGTTCTCTCAAATCTCTGTGATATCTGGTATCACATCACTAGAGAAACCCTCAAAGAACAAGTTCTGGAATGCATCTAAGTTTAGCAACTAAAATGGGCATTGGATCTGTTGGCTGTGTCTGCTTTAAAGCCAAAACAATGATGAGTCTTAAAACAGGAGTCCAGTGTCGTTATTTTGTCCGTTTACTGCATAAGACAGAAGATGAGTTTCTTGATAGGCTACAGAAAAATCTGCCTGTGCTTCCATATGACTCCAAGCTGACATCACCTCCTCTGCGCAAGCCTGTGCTTGGGTCTGTCAATGCTGTATTGGTCTCTCCTTGAACTGCCAGACCATCTCTCCGCAGACCTTCTCTCTGCTGCATCCTCAGCACACTTAACGCTTGCAAGCAGCAACCTGACCTTGTGTGCACTGTTAGTTTTAATCGAACTCTGCTTTGTCCAAGTTAGCAATACAAATCCCTTGTTTGCTGGCCGTGGTTGTCATGATATTTATACAGCTTGAAATGCTATGCAACACAGTGGCTGACTGCATAGGCTCCTTACCACTCTGGTAGCATTGGAACAATGCATCAGGTTTGCCTTGTGCAGCTTTCCTGATTAGATCTGAATGTTGGACTCTTGGGGGTCTAAAAACCAAAATTCTGTCTAAGTTTAATGTCTGACCTCATGAATTATCTGAGCATTCCCAAGGATTTAAAGAACTCTCCAGGTTCTGAGTAACTCTGTGGTCAGCAGTGCTAGCTGCAGGTCTGTATGGCCTTAATTTCTAAAGGCAAAAAAACTTTATATTTTTATTGAAAAATTAAGTTTTGGCAGAAATTTTTTAACATTGGTTAGGCTTTTGTATTTAACACATCTTACGCAAGTCTGGTGCATCCTAGATCACTGAAAATGTTTTACGGCTTGTTCTAGGCTTTTCTTTAAACAGGTATTTCTGATTTCCTGAAGCAATGGAGTCCATTCTTTACTGAGCACCCAAGTGTTTGATGCTGGGAGTTCTCTTACCTGTGCTGAGTTACAGGCCCCGACTTCATCTTTTTCTTCCCATATTTTATGATGTGTTATTCTGGCAGTCTGACAGCAGTTATCTCTAATTCTTGCTTGATTTTTCAACTTCACTTCTAACCCGAGAGTTAGCCAAACTGACTTCCACAAGGCTGGTTTACTCTCATTTTGCTTGGAAGAGATGAAGGAGAAGCACTGGGGTATATCCTGTGGATATCATAAGACAATAGTATTTACTGAGCCTGGCAAACCTGAGGTTCTGGGTTTGACCAGTAGGTTGCTGAGTCTCTTTCTCAGAAGAGGTCTTGGTCCAGTGCATTTCTTTCATTTTTCTAGGTGTCCTTAGTCCTGCAGTATTTTGGGTTTAGCATAAACTGTTGCCCCTATCAAAAACCCAGTGACCTGTTCTTTTATTACTGCTGTGACGATGCATACTCTGCTCATGACTCTTACTAATTTGAAAACCACAGGTTGCAATTTCCTTTAACTACTAACTGCTACTAGTTTAATCTCTTTGTACAGACCTCCTTGGAGTTTAAGACTCCTGGGATGGGGATCTATTATTATTTGTGCCTTGTGGGAGGAAAAAGCCATCTGCCAATAAAACACTCATCCAGAAGGCATGTCACTTATAATAAAAACCCGCCCTCCCATCCACCTTCCCTGCAGCGTGGGTGATTGTATGTTTTTTACCCTCTGTTCAGAAAAAGGGACCTGGTTATTGGCAGCAGTAGGGGGGCTGCTATATTTATCGAGGCCAAGTGAGCATGGCCTCTTGGTAAGATGGCTTAATGGATTTAGATTGCTAGACTAGGGGAGTTCTTGCCAGACGTTCACTGGGAGCATGGATAATTAGAGCTTGAGAACAAGTATTGCAGGTAAATAATTTTCTGTGTGCAGAGTGCATGCTTTATGTGACTTTCTTTGCTTACGTGTATGTGTTTTATATTGCTGGCTTATTTTGATGATCAGCTCTCTAACATACTCAACGTTTTTGGTTTATTTTGCAGGAGCTATTGGATACATGGGAACAAGTGCCTTTGTTCGTAAAATCTACACTAATGTGAAAATTGACTAAGGAAATAAGAAAACTGAACTATGGATCAGTTCCCGTTTTCATGGGGATGAACTTGCACAACAAAAAGCGCGAGAAGAGATTTGGGTTTTGACACTGGGCACTATATGGGTCTCCATTTTGTGGATGGCTTAAAGTAACATCTATTTCATTGATCCTAGGTTCTTACTGACTGCTTTCTCCAACTGTTCACAGCAAATGCTTGGATTATATGCAGTAGGCATTACTACAGTACGTGGCTAATCTTCCCCCCCCAAAAAAAACAAAAAACAAAAAACCTAGCTCATTAAAGATGAATAGACTAGCTCTCTTCAGTGAAGAGGACAAACAGTTTATTTAAAGCATTTGTTCCATTCAATAAAAAGAGGGAAACTTGGCTGCTAAAACTACTTGATTAGTAGTCTTCCTGGTACTTAACATTTCTAAACTATGTAAAAATGCCGTTCCAGAAAGATTACTTTTCTGATTTTTACTGCCATTGCCAGGATAAGAGGTATGTTTTATATTTTGACTCCAGGTGCTTTTTGGTTTATTTGCGATATCAACTATACCCTACACTCATTTGTTTAAAAAATAATTTAAAAATATATTAAAAACCCATATGCATGTAATATATCAGCAATTGTTCTAGTTGGACCAACTTCCCTTTATTTATCTTTAAAGTAATATCCAGCTACATCTTAAATCCATCCAAAGAAAATACAGTCTGAAGACGGGATGTGTTCTCTGCAATGCAATTTACTGTACAGTTAGAAAGCAAAATGTTAAATGAAGAGGATTGTTTGTTTTTAATAAACACTTTGAGGTCTAGATTAAAACAAAACCAACATTTTAACTGAATGTCTAAAGTGATTCTCCTTTTTTCCAAGTTAGTCTTGCTTTTTTTTTGGTTTGGTTTGAATTAAGATTTTCCTTTAGACATTATACAAGGGGTAATAAGTGTATATAACATTAAATAATGTAACTTAGGTGTAGATCCCAAATGTATTTGGATGTACAGATTTACTACAGAGTACTTTTCTGATGATTCGGTGTAAAAATGTGTGAATTTGGGTGGCTTTTTACATCTTGCCTGCCATTGCATGAAAAGTTGGGGTTTCTTCACAATGTGTGTATGTCATGCTTTTCTGTTCTATTTCCTTTCTCAAGCTCTTACAGGAATTAAATTTGTAATTTAGAACATTTTAATTTTTGTTAATCCTATCTGGACACTTGTGTAACATCAAAAGCACAGTTGCTTTAGAGTGTTCAGAAAACTAAAATAAACTTTTCAGACAAAAATGTTCTGATTGTGAAAATAGCTGAGTTTGCAATTGAAGATGTTTGAAAAGGCAATACTGCTGAATGCCAGTTTCTGTATACAGTATTAGTGTGGTTTTCAAATATCAAACCCCCATGCTTTGAATTCAGAATTTGCAACTGTATTGTACAATACAGCTCCAGAGTGGGTGACCAGCCCAAAAAGATTCTTCTTGGCTGAACTGTTTGTGGAGAAATCCGTTCTGTGATCCAGCTAGCGTACTGAGAAAAGTGGGGGTAAGCGTGGACTGAAATAAATGGGCAAATAGAAGTTAAGTCTTTCTAAGATGACTGTTAATTATGCACTGTATTTAGCTAGAAATATTCTGAATGTGTTTGTGACAGATTTGAGAGCCAGTCAGCTTGATTTTTTTTTTTAAGGCATCTGCCACGTAGGAATGCTTTCATCTGTGTGGCTGTCTGAAATAAGAGCACCTGCCATGGAGAAGGCAACTTCTTGAATTAAAAAATGAGCGAAGTGTTCGTCTTGATTAGCACTGTATTGTCTCTATGTAAAATAAAGTACTGATAATGCAGTAGCCACAAGAAAAAAACGTGCTTTGGCAGGGTCAGGTTGGAGCCTGGGGGAACTGAACTGATAGGTAACAGTGAGAAGCAATGCAGCCTGCTGTATATGGCTTCTGAAAAGTATTTGAGCTTTCAGCACTGATTTCCCTGGCCAATTTTAACCAGTCTGTCAGAAAATAATTAAGTTTTGCTGCAAGTGAATGGTTGGTGTCTGTAGCCGAACACTCTGCCATTTAACAGAAGTTTGTTTTTTTTTTTTTTTTTTAAGGTACGGGCTGATTCTAAGGTGAGCTTATAAACTGGGTCAACAGTTAGTTTTCCCTTGTTCCAAAACATGGAGACTTAAAGCAAAGAATGGGTTTTATACTAGTTCTTGCTTGTGCCTACAGCTGTGGGAAGCCCTCTTTTCATCCATGTTCTTCTAAATCTGAAGTGAGAAGCCATTATCGCCACACAATAAATACATTAAGTACTCCATCAAGATACAAGTTTTTTAAAGGGAATATTTGGATAATGGGTCTGTTTCTCTATTTAGAGCACTGCTATGTGATTAGTCTATCAGAAATGTCACTAAACCATTTGTGAATTTCATTTAATCACTTTTTAATGCCACAGAATAGTGGACTGCCTACTTGCTTTCTCTATCCTCTGGCATTATTAGCTTTCGCATATCCAGGTAGGATTGTATAGCTTTTAAAGTGACATTGAAAAGATACTTACTGCACAGGCATTGCTTTTGTTTCTGCAAGCACGTTCCTCTGGAGAAGTACTGTGTTTAAATAATTGACATTTTTATACTTCCACCTTAGCACGTAAGTTGGGGGTTTGCTTTGTTTTCCCCCTTCCTCTTGGTTTCTGAAGGAGTGCAAAATGTGACCAGTTTTCAACAGCTTGTCTTTATGGTTGCTGTTTGGGGCAAGGCTATTTATTTGCCCCCCAAAAAACTGTGGATATAACTTGAACCATCTTGCTTAATAGAATTTGGAAGCTCTCTGCTTAGATGATGTAGTCCTTCCTCTTTTATGGAAGAAATAAAGATCTTACAGCCAACACTCTTCTTTCCATGATCATTTCTTAGGAGTTTCTGGTTCTTGAATTCAAGCTTTTTGATAACTCTTCAGCTGGCCACTCAGTGCTTCTCTTTCCACTTCTGGTACAGAGGCCAGAGAATTGGGTAAGTAATTGTGGAGCAATAGCCAGTCTTGATCAAATGCTTTAGATAAACAAAAGCATAAATCTTTCTGATGGAGGCAGAGTGCATATAGAAAACACTTCTGGTACTTCACGTATGAAAAGTGATGAATGCTGGATTGGAGATAATGGAGACTGCAGATAAACACTACGTTACGCTCTTTTTTGATATCCGAATGTTTTGAAGCAACAGTGTCTATTAATTCTTTTCCAGAATTACATTCCCAAGTGTCTAAAGGGCACACAATTAAACTGTTTTCTGCATGATAGTCTAGGTGTATTTCTTTAACAAGTTTCAGGTTAAAAAAAAACCACACTTTTGCTGCTAAAACTGGGTAAAGTTGATAGCACATTCTTATCACTACCATTACTGCAGAGGGAGCACAAATGAGAAAGTTGCATTTTGCTCTGGCTTCAGCATCACCAACATCTAGCCAAATTTGCCCAATGAAGTATATATATATACACACACACACATCTTCACCGAAGACAGTAAAATTGTGTAAATGTGAGTGCATCAGCAATTTCTCCACTGGAATGTGTCCGAAAAGCATAAGCTCAGGAAAAAACAAGTATCCTCTTCAGTCTGCGGAGAAGTAAACTGAATAGTCGGAGCCAGAGTTGAGAGGTCCTCTTACCTTGAATGAATTCGTAGCTGTGGCTTGTGGTTCATTTTAAGAGTTGGTTGGAACCGTAGGTTGGAGGAGCGTTCCACTTCTTGATACCTTGCATCTTTCTAGCTAAATGCCCCATGGTAGCGGCAGCCTTGCGATGGCTGTTGGCACCGCTGCTGTCTAAGGCAAGTATCTCTTGCCAGGGTTAGCACTGCAGTCACGAAAGCCCCTGCTGTTGTTGGACTTCTGTTGAAATAAAGCCACACTTCAAAACTTTGAAGTAGCGCATTTATGGCTTGCATTCTTCAGGAGCATCTTTTATTTAAAAATTAAAAAAAAAAAAGAAAAAAGCTTTGGTGCCATGTGTTTTCCAAAGCCTTGCAAAGGAACATTTGCTTTTTGCTAAATAGCTTCAGTGAGAAAATTCTCCTGCTTTTCTGAGGAGACGTTTGCATGCGAGTTCTACAGGTAGTTCCTCACATCTCAGTTTTATCCAGGAGGTGCTTTATCACTTGGGGAAGGGCTGTTACAGTATTTACTTTTATAACGAGTTCTGTGGTTCTGAGATTTGTCTTCAATTTTTGGGTTATGGCACTGGGGGGGGAAGCGGCGAGGGGAGAGCCCGTGAATCTAGAAGGCAGTTTCAGTAAATCCAGGCAGTTCTTGGAGAGAATCACTTTAAAGGACAGGAACTCAATTGGGGAAAAAGATAAGAAACAGTTGTTTTGTCTGGTGGACTGGCCTATTTCAAAGGCAGGCCTCTGGAGACAAATTTGCTGTTACAGTATGGTTTGCCCCCAGCCCCGAAACAGTTACAGCCTGGTTTTTTCATCAGGGCGTTTGCCATGGTGCAAGGCTTTTGCAATAACCCAAGGATTCAGCTGTCATGAGCAAGGGAGATGATGTTAGTTGCTACCAGCATTTTTGGCTTGTTCGTAGGTTAATTTTCTTGCCTGCTGCTGGTAATGCAATACAGAACAATATGTCAAATACCTCTGGAGGTTTTACCATGCTGAGGCTTCATTTTTTTATGAAAACCAAACCCATAGGAACTTTTGTTATGTTCTAGACAGAAGATCTTCAAGACTTCAGGCTTGGAGCATTCCAGAACATAACTATACAAGTTCATCCTTATCCTTCAGCTGGCATTGCGTGACTACAGCATTCCAGAAGATACATACAGCTTTAGAATTGGGGAGTTTATATGCAATAAACAACATACCTAATTTTACAGACCTGTTATTTTAGGGTTATCTCTTCTAATATTGTGAGACATGCTTACCCGTGTGATGCAGTAGTTACCTTGATAGATTCCAGTTCACCAAAGCATAGACCTTAGCCCTACAAACTTGAAATGCTATGCTGAGTCTGGGACAGAAAGCCCAGTAGTTCTGTCTAACAAGCTGACCAACCTAGAAAAACATGCTGCAGTTCGGCACCAGGCTGTGATTTTTTTTTTTTCCTAAAGGATGTGTGTCGCAAGCTTTTACTTGGTTTCTGAAAAGTTTTGAGAGCTATAGTAGTTAATTGTTTCCGAGAAGTTTCCAAACACGATTGAGAACATCATGCGATACTGAACTCAAGGAAGCTCTTGTGGCTGCTCATTCTCATTTGCCAAAGGTTTGTCTCAGGAATTTTGGAGCTGTGTGGTATACTGAAGCACTAGACAAGGCATGGTGGTTTTATGGGCTACTAGCGATGCAGTGCTCTCTCTGAGTTCATTCTATGCTATTTTTTCATTCTGAATCACTAGTCTTGGTTTAGCTGTACCATTTTATTGGGCTGAGGAGAATGGATTGTGTTATTAGCTTAGCATGAGGTTTTTCGTGTTTTGCTACGGAGGAGTAGCTACAAGAATGGGATGGAAATTTTCTCCTCATTTCCCTTCTAACGTCTGTCCAGAAGTTGGCAGGTGAATTAGTGCACATTACCTACTGTTTTAAAAAGAGATCTGACAGCTTTAGAGACAGGGACCCGTTTACCTGCAAGAATTGGAGACTTACACTAAAACGTTGAAGAGATGCTATTAGGTTACTTAAGTTCTGCATTTTGGCTCTGCGGAACCATTTTTAGTAATTTGAATTGCTTAGCTGAAAGTTGATTTTTGTTGAGAATTCTTTTTTTTTTGGTTTATCTCACTGCCAGAAAGTGATCAAACGCCCACCTTTGTCTGAATCTGAAATGTACCACATTTTTTATAATATGTATAGCAAAATAAATAATGAAAAAGGAAATATTCCTGGTTTTAGCCATCTAAAGAGTGACATGTAAGATGAACCTATTTTAAAATATTGCTTGCCTAATGAAAGGAAATACCTGCATGTTCTCTGCCATAGCCAGGTGTGTGGTTTGGATGAAGGATGTTACTACGGATAAATCTACGTACAGAAATCCTGGGCAGAACCTGCGATGGGGAAGCTTCTCTAAGGCATTTCTCCATGAAGCAGCCATCTCTGCTTTTTTGAGAGATTCATAAAATTCTACCTGCTGCTGCAAAACAGCCTAGACTCGAGTAGCGTACGCTGCCAGCCTCTGTAACGGATGCCTGCGAGTGAACAGGTAGATGCAACTACCTCATCTTTGTCTTACAGCAGAGGCATGGAGAAATGTTTTTCCTTTCCCAGATCCATCTCCTTAGGGAAA
>NW_010528101.1:29140-32833 GCF_000687285.1 Phaethon lepturus
TTTCCTATGGCAAAAAAATATTTGTGAAAGTCCAGATTCACCTTTTCGGATTTTGAACTGGCAGATGCTTTTCCAAAGGTGTTCCCGTGCCCTCCTGCTTAACCTTTCGCCAAACCCACCAGCTTTGCTCAATGCTTTCCAAGCACAGCTGACTCCTGTATGAACCCTGAGGATGGATTTTAAGTGAAGTAACGAAACATCGGTTTCGCATGCCTTAGTTTGGGAACCAGTGGTCAAGCCAAAATTCATACTTCAGATAAGACAGATTTCTCTCCCTGGCTCCCACAGCTTGCCTCTGACTACAGCTCAGAAGCACCCCAGAAGTAGCATGTTTTTCCTCAGACAGTCCAAGGATTGCAGTAATGATGGGAAAAACATTTGGTGCTTTTTTAGATGGGATGACTTAAAATCCGGTCTGGTGCAATTTTGGTGAACAAAAAGGAATTTTCCAAGCAGGGGTTACTTACTCCTAGCTTCCCAAGTGTCACTGCTTGTGTATAACAGGGCTACGTTGTTAAATGTGTGTTGAGTTGTTAACGCGCGTGTGCCTGTGAGTGCGGTGAGCTCCCTGTACAGTGGATTTCAGAACCCCTGGAACACTCTTAAGCGCGTATGTGTCAGCACCTTTAGAGATTCCTTTGGGGTAGTGAATCGTTTACACTTACAAGAGGTATTTCCTGGGTGGCAATGCAATAAACTTCATAAAAAAACCACCCACCCACCCTCAACCTACTGCAGGAGAGACTAAAATGGGGGACGGAAAGAAGAGAGCGCAGGGGTCCATGTTAATTTTACCACCTGGGTGTGTCAATGACGGTGGGACAGGCTCCAAGGGAGTAGCGCCTCAGTCACTTGGTTAGAAGATTTGACAGACCCAAGTGTTGGCAAGAGGGAAGAAGCATGTCTTGCGGAAGAACTAACAAATTGGTGTGGGGGGGTGTGTTTTGGCCTCGGGACATGTGTGCAGGGATATTCCATCAGCACTAAGCAGCTCCCACACAGCTTTGCTCATGGATGCTGTTCAGAAAGAGCTGTGTGCATTCTTGCTCAGCGAGGCTTGAAAAGATGGTGGATTTGGTTTGCATGTGTTGGGCAGGAGGGGATTCTGCAAAGGAAAAGGCTGCCTTTGACAGCGATGGATACAGACTGTTTTGTTTTCAGATAGTTAACTGTTGGTCTCACGAGTTGCACTGCCAGCGTGAAGCTTCACTGGCTGTTTTACCAGCTCCAATGAAAAAAAAAAATACTTTCACGGGGCTTTTTACATTCCTTATTTGCACTGATGTGGCACCTGCCAATCAAGATGACATGAACTGATCTGAACACCAGGTAGCAGTCATTACTCTGTGTGCATTGCTTTGGCTGCCAGTTGCAAAATGCCACGATTGTTACTGAGAACCATTTCTAGAAGGGTCGAGCAGCTCTCGTGTTAGGGACTCCAGAGTCTGCTGTAGTGGGGCAACTTCTTTGTTTGTGTGTGGATAACAGTAATAGACTCCTCTGAACTCCCTCCTGGGCTCGTTCTAATTGCACAATTAAGGATCTGCATTGTATTTTGCTCCCTTCCTCTTTCTCCTTCAAAGCTGTAAGATGTCCTCTTATATGTCCATCAATGTCTACAATAGAGCTTCTGTATGCAGAAGAGGTTGGGCTCCCCGACATAGGTTGCCGTCCTGGAAGAGGTTAACAAACAGTTCCCATGTGGTCAGAAGACTTTGTTCTTAGTGGGTGACAGCCCAGCTCGCCACACCGCTGACAAGGGCAGTGCTTGCTCTGCTAATCCACGATGCTGATCAGGGAAGCTGCTGACCCACCCTTGCAAGTGTTCAAGCTTTTATTTTCCAGCTTCCCGTACCCTCAGAAAGTAATGCTGCCAGGACCTTCTCTACAGAGTAGAGAGAAGAGAGGACCTAGTGCTGTTATAAGAATTAGGAGTTCTTCTGAGGCACAGAGGGGCAATCAGTCTTTCCTTTTAAAATAAGCACTAGGCTCTGCTCTTTGTCTGACAAAATCATAGAAAGTAGCAATCTAATGCATATAAAGTAAAAGTTGTCAGGGTTAGTGTGTATATGAGCAGTATAAAACTCAGGAGATGGATCTAGTTACCGTATTAAGTTTATTCTGACGGGTGTTTGTCTACATTCCTCTTCAAAAACCTACAGTGATGGAAACTCCCTTGGGTTCTTCATGGCAATCTGCTCTAGGGCTTCCCTGTTTTACTGCTAGAAAGTTGCCTAAAACTTAAATATTCCATGGTCCAGCTGATGCTTATTCTTCCTTTACATATTTGAAGAGGACTACTTTTCCTATGTCCTCTGTGCTGATCTCAGCTCTCGTCTTTGAGTTGTACCTAAAGCCCCTGGTAATCTGCTAACTGGCGAGAGCAAGAGCAGCAGCAAGATGCTTCTATGCCCATGAGGCCCCGAGTTCTAGACTGATTTCCAAAATTACTATTCCTTTCATTGTTTCTGTTCAGGATACTCATGAATGGATGGGTCAGCTGTATTTCAAATCTTCACGAGTTTGGTACTCTTGTTTGAAGTTCCCATATTCTTTAGGCTTGATGTCAACAGGTGCATTTGGTGTTACAGACCCAGTTTGGGGACCATCAGTAAGGAGTGAAGGGCAAAGAATTTGGAATGAGCATCCTCAGGCAAAGCAAAGGAGCGGGCAGCTGGTTTGCTATCCAGCATTAGCAAGAAGCCCTAGTCACAACCTTGGCTCGTCCATTGAAATGTGTTCTTTTTATTCCTCATTTTGCCAAAATTGGTACAGCAAAAGGGTGTTTCATTCTTCCAGTGAAAATCTGAGAACTTTCCCATGCATGTTTTCTCTTCCTACCCTGTGAGTGACGGCCTGTGGAGTAGCCTGGGACTTTCCCTCAAGGGTGACCCAGACTCCCCCACCTGTCGATCCCTGTCCTTCAGATTTCTCCTCTGATCCTTTGGGACCTGCTTCGAAGCACAAAGTGGAGGAAATGCAGCGTGTCTTCTGCTCAGCTATTGCCCGAACTACTGGTGTTAAAGGCTGAATGTGGCTCTTGGGCATTGGCGTGGACCAGCTGCTGCATTTGCTTGGGCCACAGAAATAAATGGCCAACTTGTTCCATCTCGCATCACAGTTCAAAAGACAAGACAACAAGAAAGATTCTGAGGTGTTGGTGGATACCTGACTGCCATCACCTTGAGTACAGCCCCCAGAAAATGTGGATTAGACAGAAAAACATCAGTGTTAGAAGTTTTTCTCGGGGTATTTTTTTTTGTGCAGAGGGTAGGATCACATCCATCATGTGCACGAAAATGTCTCATGCTATAAATATTTTTCAAGTGCCCTTACTGTAATGTCTTGTACCTCACTGGCAGTTGTTTACATGACATCTGTTTTTTTATCTTTCTTGACCTCTCATGTGGGTGCGGTGGGTTGACCCTGGCTGGACGCCAGGTGCCCCCCAAAGCCACCCTGTCACTGCCCTCCTCAGCTGGGCAGGGGAGAGAAAACACAGTGAAAAGCTCGTGGGTCGAGGTAAGGACAGGGAGGGATCCCTCAGCAATTACTGTCACAGGCAAAATAGACTCAACTTGGGGAAATTAGTTTAATTTATTGCCCATTAAATCAGAGTATGGTAACGAGAAATAAAAGCAAATCTTAAAAAAAACAACAACATTCCCCCCACCCCTCCTTCCTTCCAGGCTC
>NW_010528102.1:0-18526 GCF_000687285.1 Phaethon lepturus
GCTGCGGTTCCCGCCGCAGGGTCTGGTCCGGGTCGTGCCCCGCGGAGCTGTGAAGCGCCGCAGAAGGCGTGCGCGGTGGGGAGTACTGTGCGCGCTTTCTTCTGCGGTAAGCTGGGGCCGGGTAGTTTTTATTTTGGTTATCGCAGAGGCAGCCAAAGTGCGGCTCTGTAATATTTAACTCTTCTGCAGTTAATCTGGTCACGCTTTCACGGAAATAACTGGGAGCGATATTACCTGTCAGTGGGCAGTCCCAGAAAGAGTCACATTTAACTAGTGAGGAATTAAAACGGCATTGTGTGAAACTTTTTTTTGTCACAGAGCAAGGTGACAGCTATGCTGACTTTCTAACTTAACGGCTTTTCACAGGGGAAACGAGTGAGTCCTTGCTTGGGCTTTACGAAAGCATTGTGTCTGCGCTAGTATGTGCAAACAAACTTGTGTAAAAGCAAGTGCCTAGCCAGCTGTCAGGATGTTTTCATGTGTAAGTTAGTTGCGTATCAGTTTTCTTCTTTGGCTTGAGGAATTTTAGTTTTATTTTAAACTGAACAGATTATGGACAGTGTGGGTACTGGTGTTGCCAGTTTAGCAGCAACTTTAACATATAGCATTCCAGTTTTGGTGACAATCTCCGTCTGCATTTAGTGTCTCCTGAGGGTACAGGCGGGTGTTTGAGGAGTACATGCGGGTGATTAGCCAGCGGTACCCAGACATCCGAATTGAAGGGGAGAACTACCTTCCTCAACCTATATATAGGTAAGCAAATGACTAGCAATACTCATTGTCTTTTTCCCAGTATGTAGGCTTAGCATGGCAAGTGGTGAGCATGTGCATTTACACTTAAATACTATTGAAAATGGAAACTTAAGGGTTTTTCTTTCCATTAGGATTACTTACAAGCTCAGTTATCTTCTCCCTTCCAGGTAGCCACCTTAGTTTTCCATACAGTTACCATCTGGCTATAGCTGTATGATGGGGTCCTGTCATGTTCCAATCTAAAGTAAATTATAGAATTAACCTTTTTTCACAGTGAATTTTTTCCAACTTTTCTTCATGATGTATTAGGACATAAATTCACCTTTGTTGCTCAGGCTTATGCACTTAGTGACAAATCCCTGTAATACGTTAAGGTTGGGAAGAGTTAATTTTTAACATCTAAGTCAGGGGAGAGCTAACCTCATCAGAGAGACCACCAGGATGTCCTTAACTACAGTCTGGGGGCAGAAGCCCAAAGAAATTGGAAAAATACAAAATTAAAACGGTGTTATTCCTGTTACTTAAAACATTGTGTACATGCTAGAGAGTGATGCCGTAGTTACTGTGATGGCTTCTGAATCATTTCTTGACCTAATTACTGTAATAATTGTAAGAGTAAGAGTGCTACAAGATTGAATACCTCAGTGCTAATTTGCTCTCTGGCTGTAGGTTTAATTCTTACCAAAAAACTAGGTGTTTGTGCAACTGCTGGGGAAATGCTTTACAAAGAAGTAGTGCATGTCAATTAAATGTGTCTCTATAACATGAAACAAATTCCTTAAGAAATGGAATGTATTACCCAGCTTAGACATGTATAAGTTGAAAGCAAATTTCTATTTGAGGTCTGTTTAGAGAAAAAAAAAAATCTGTATGCATGTGTACAAGAGTGGTATCTTTCTGAGGATGCATATTTTTGTTTGTGTGTGTTGCTTTTTTGAGGAATTTTTTTTACAGCTAAATAAACTTACTTGAAAAGTTTTGTATTTCCTCTGAAACACTTGATTGTACACTATCAAATATTCTATTTGGGTGAATTATAGCTATATAGTGGTGTATAGTGGTGAAGTAGTAACTGTGAACCTTCTAAGCCACTTTTATGTGTTGTGTTTTGATAGGCACATAGCATCCTTCCTGTCTGTCTTCAAACTAGTATTAATAGGCTTAATAATCGTTGGCAAGGATCCATTTGCTTTCTTTGGCATGCAAGCTCCAAGCATCTGGCAGTGGGGCCAAGAAAACAAGGTAAACAGCATACTTTCTTCTTTTATTTCGAAAAAGCAGTTTTAGAATGACTTCGTGAGAGTGCTCTGGGACTACTTTACAATTCTTAGTGATTAAACTTTCATACACTGCAGCCTTAACAGAACCTTTAGGCCTCTATAACTAAATATACTTGAGAATTTTACAATAGCATTAATTATTCTTCATAGTAGTGCTTCATGTTTTTGGCAGACCCAGATTTGATTCTCAGCGTCTCTTTTTCCAAGCCAATGATGCCGCAGAGGGACAGTTGAGCTTAATGTTACTGACAAAGATGATGAAAGATTTAATTTTTTTTTTTTATTTTTTTAGGACTCGAGAGTAGAGTTTCAAGTCAGTATCACCAGTGTTAAAAGTACAGCTTCCCTTTGCTATTGCCTCATAACTATTTTACAGTTGTTGCTTTAATCAGACTTCTAATAGATTAGGCATGCAGTTAGATCGTGGTTAGAAAACTCAAGTTGAAATTTTGTGGGTGTTTTTGCAGAACATACTTGGGCATGACAGACTGTGCCTCATGGGATGAATATCCCTGTGAGTCAGTACTGATGATGCTAACAGATTAATGTTGCTGTAGTCTGATTTATAGTAACCTCTTTACAGATTTATTCTACTAAACAAAAGCAATTTATAACTTTTATAAATTTATTAACTTTTATATGTTTTGTTGGTGCACAGATCCTCAAACTGAGCTGCCCAGTGCAGTGCGTCTCTGTCACCAGTCAGTTTGAATGTACAGAAGCTGTAATATATCCTGTTTAATTAAATGGGCCAAATAAGCTACCGAGCTAGGCTGGCTGCAGTACGTCTGTGATCTGTGATGTTGTAAACAACTGTGTCCCATGCTAAATTCTTTGGTATTGCAGTAACCTGTGTGAATGTGCCCTTGTGCGTGGAAGTAGAATTATCAAGGTGCTGGCGATGGAGGGAGATAACCGTGTTGCTGAAGATTGCATCATTTCATCCTGAGGCACCAGCACACACAGAAAATTCCAGATGATTAGCTTGAAGAAATGCTGGAGGGTTAACAGTTCTTGTGAACAAACGCAATTTGACTTGCCCTGCTGTTTGTGTCTAGGCCTGTGGTTCTTTGATCTGCCGCGTTACTCTGACGATGACAGGCAATATGTGGGAGCAGTGGTGTTCCCCTGTCATCCTGCAAGTGCCATCGCAGCCGGGTACTTCTGGAAGCTGGCTGTTAAGATGCGCGTAGATTTGTGGAGGAAAGGAGCACAAAGACTTAACTTCATTTGAATCAGGGTTGTGAGTTGGGTGGTTTCAGAACTGTTTTGATACCTGTCTAGGGAAGGCAACGTGTGCAGTCTTTTTAAAAAGAGGATGGAAGGAAGATATCTGTGCAGTTGGAAAATTACTTAATAAATTGCAGACCGGAATTCAAAGACACCTGTAAACTTCCAGCACTTACCAAGAGTGAATAAAATAAGCCCTGGCTCACATGGCTGAAGTACCTGGGATTCTCTCTGTTCTCTTCTAGGTTTATGCTTGTATGATGGTCTTCTTCCTGAGCAACATGATTGAGAACCAGTGTATGTCAACAGGTGCATTTGAAATAACTTTGAATGGTGAGCAGAGAACTTTCTGTTTAAGGGAGTCGCATTGCGTTGCATGTGTACGCACAGATTTGTGAGAGCTGTTGTGTTGGGAGAGTGAGGGATGATGTTGGGAAATGTGTGTTTCAGAATGGGATGGTATGTCGTAATTGCTGTTCATTTTGAAACTCGAGATGTTATATATCGTAATCAGTGATGAAAATCATAGATGTCTTCTAAAGCAGTTTATACAGATGTCATATTTTATTTCACGTATATTTTAAAATAACTGTAAAAACTTATTTAGAGGAATGCTTTGTCACTTGGAGTAACTGTATTATGTTCTTTCTTTGCATGTAGTGTGCATTAAGTTAGAAATCATCAACTAGGGAAGCTCTAGTTAACTCTCTAATTAACTCTGGTTAATTAGATGCTTTCTCTATCCTGTTTTATAATGTGGTTTAGCCTTGGAATCCTATTGAATCCATTGCTGTTCCCAGATTTTTCGTACCAGTGGGCAGCAATACTGATTTTTTTTTTTTTTTAGGTTAAAGCATCTTCTGCCTTCAAATAATTTCATGGTTTTAAAGATTATGTAAGATTGAGGGAATACAGGATTTTTCAAGCTCTGGATACCAGTATGTAATCTAGCTCTGTGCTTTACAGTCTTAATTTATGATTGTGCAGGATGCATTTCAATACAGTAGTTTTTAAGTCAAGTCATTTACTGCAGAACCTTTTACAGACTGACTGTATTGCATCAAAGTAGTTGAACTCAATGCAATTCTAGTCCTAAATCTCAGATTAGAACTGTCAGCAGAGCCTTCCTAGGGATGAACAGTCACAACTGGTCTCTCTGAGTTTCTGGTTTGTGTTTTGGGACAGTGTGGTTCCGGTCTGGGTTTTGTTTCATGCAGATGACAGCAATTGTATTTTTCAGTGTGGGTTCATGAAGTGCTATAGTGGTCAGGGATACTTGAGGGAGTTAAGTATTTGTCACCATCAGAAATGAGCGTTGTGTTTACCCTAAAGTATTTATGGGCTGTGCTGCCTTTTATATTTCCGGCGGGGGGGAAAAATAGTGGTTGCTGCTACTTTGAGGGGAACCTTCCAAGCCAGATCTTGGTAAGCAGAAGTTTCAAGGGTCAGCCTTAGATGCTAGGCAGAAGTGAGATGAAGACTAGTGAGACCCACCAGTGTCAAAGATTTAGCGATAGTTTAAAAACTCAGTATGCTCTTCTGCCACTCACTAACCTATTTTTAGACATTCTGTCAATGGATATTTTGAACCTCTAATCCATATGATGTACTTCTAAATGGAAGCATTAGATTCTTTATTCTCTCAGTTGGACTGGATTTTAGTATAGCCAGAGGTTTGAAGTATCATTGTTCCAGATATTTCTCTCAATATAAAATAGTACCAACTGGCATAGCTTCTTGGATCTTTTAATTTTTGTGTTTAAACTAGCCCTGCGTGTTTTCTGACTTTGTCAATGTAATGGTGCTTTTTTCCCTTCCCTGTGTTTTGTGGTAGATGTTCCAGTGTGGTCTAAGCTAGAGTCTGGCCACCTTCCTTCCATGCAGCAGCTTGTACAAATTCTTGATAATGAAATGAAGCTCAATGTGCACATGGAGTCAATGCCTCATCATCGATCATAGCCCCATCTATCAGCACTGAAACTTCTTGTAAGTCTTCTTCAATCATCTGTTGACTCAGATGTAAAGGACAGCATGTTGCAGATTGAACAGTGTAGCCATATCTTGTTCATTTAGAAGTGTTTACGTGGTGAACCAGCTCTAGTGACTTCCAGTAAATTGACTGTATGATTTTACAGATACTGTTTCAGTGGGAGGTTTTGGTTTGGGCTTTGCTCTGCCTGTTTCAAAACTGGAAGCGGGCACTCCTTTGGGCAGGAAAAAATTGTGTGCGGGTGGCCTTAAGTTAGTGAACTGTATTATTGCAGAAATCAGAAAATGCTGCATTATGTGCCTTAAAACAGCCTATTTGCAAAGGATTTCCCTATAACTTGTAACCTAATTGAATTGCATGACCCTAGACAGTAGAACATGTCCTTGCTCCCATCTGTGTGTTATACTGTTTTAACCTTTTGCAAATATTCCTTGACTGTTAGGAGCAGAGGGTTCACATCCATGCTTTTATATTTTATGACAAACCAATTCCATGTTCCCGCATCGCTTGCGGCTTTCAAAACATTTAGCTTATGATTTTTCATAGGAACATTGGTGCGCTACAGAAAGACAACCTTGGTGCAAATATTGTCAGTCAGTCGACACTTAGTACACCGCTTAAGTGAAGTGTTGATTAGCTGCGGTGCAGTTTTTGGCACAAGAATGCTTTGGTTTGAGAGACTGGTTTATTGGCATTACCTTGCCAGCAGACGCCCCACTCAAGTGGCAGACCCTGTGCTCCCATTTCTATCAATGAGATCTTGCAACTTGTCTTGCCACCTTAAACTGATCAGTTGGTCCCAGCTGTAGCAGTTAATGACCTCGCTCTGTTCAAACACGTGCGCACATGTCCTTTGGAGCTCTCTGGTATGATTCGGCTTCTGCAAACTCGTATTTTCGTAAGCACGAACGTAGCATGTGGAGGTGTTTGTTCAGAGAAAGCTAAGCTCTATCAAATCACTGCAGGTGGTCTCACTCCTTGAAGGAAACCATGCTTTGTAACCAAGGCTCTCTGCTGTTTCTCACTGCTTCAGAGCTCAGACGTCGAACCCTGCTTTTTTGCCCTATCGATCTCTCCCTCCACCAACACTCTTGTGTCCTGAAGTGGGGAGAGCAATTCAGAGAGATTGCTCCCTTGACGTCCTCGTGCAGGGAATATGAGAAACAGTTGACTTTTGATTCCTGCAGGCACATCCTGTTTGTTCAGTTAAGTCTGGTTTGTCCTAGTAGTTTAGTGAAAGTCATCTTAATCATGAAATACATTGTCTTGTATTTTAAAACTGTTATTTAGCATTAAAAAGTTTGTTATTTCCCTGTACTTTTCCGATGGGCTTGCTGAAGCCCAGTATCCCTGTATGTATGGATTTGGAGGGTCTTGGGCAGTATTTGTTGCAGAGTAGATTGATGTCACTTTTAAGTTTACAAAGCATGCTAAGGCTGTTCTTATGCAGAATTTTATTTAATGGGATATGAGTTTAGGAAAAAGAGCAACAAAAAGCCCAATTCAGTTTTATTTCCATCCATGCAGGAAGTGACACTACAGGTTAGGAGAGTCTGATAGAGAGGCTTAGGGATTTTGTGGTTTAATGTCTCATCTAAATTCATTTAGTGTAATGTCGTTCTGATGGTAACCTTGTAGACAGACGCCCAGAAGGAAATAACAACAGCGCTTTCTTGCCATGAGTTACGACCTCCCAAGAGGCGGTGCTTGTAATTCAGGGTTTATGATGCAAAGTGTACGTAGCCTGCTGTTCTGCGTCGCCGACAGAACGTGCCTCGGCTCTTTGTTCAGACAGTGCTGAAGGTGGTTTGCTCGTCTAGCGCAGGAGTGGTTGCCGACTGTAACCCGTGTGTCTCCGTTTCCAGGCATTAAGTGGTGATTTCCAAAGGCAGCGCGGCTCAGACCCATGAAGGCCTGTACTGAAGACAGCACACTGTTAGTACAGACTGGATGCTTCTCTCGCAGCCACGTTGTGCCTCCTGAAAAAAAAACTTAATGAAAGATGCCTTTCAGTGCTGGCTTGTTTCCAGATAATACTGCACAGTCATGGAGTGCAATAATACTGTATAGTTTTTTTTAAGATTTCATTCGACCAGTTCATAGCTCAACAATGCAGGCATTACTAATTGTAACTTATTTTATATTCATGTTTCACACAATGGCAGATTGAGTTGATACCTGATTTTTTCCTCGGAAAAAAAGTTTGTTTAATCTGTTGTATTTTATATGAATTTATGTTCTTTTTGTAGTTTAAAATGAAGTTATAGGAGTGTCTGATACTGTCCTAAACTGTTAAGTAATTGACAGCTGTCTAGCAAATCTCTCTAATGTGGTAAAAGCAGGTTTGTATATTTTTCAAAATATATGGCAGAGTTGAACAGTGCATTATATACTAAATTATATAAACAAAATTATATGCAGAGTAGTTACATCATTTTGTGACTTCAGTAAAGATTAAGATCAACTGCTTTTTAAATTGTGTTGGCCAGCTCAGGAGGTTTTTCCTTGACCATTCTGAAGAGAGGAAAAGCTGGGCCTTTCTACTGTCCTAAATGGAAACCAAGAAAGTTAATTTAAAGAGTCCTCATTTACTGTGCGAAGTACCTTGTTTGAGTCACTGATGGATATTCTTAGAATTGCAATTGAAAAAATGCATAAAAAGCCTACTTTCCAAAGTCATTAATCTTGTGTTTTGTCTTGTCTAAGCCCCTAACAATCTCCATGTTCTGGAAGGAACATGCAGAGCTTTGTCTTTCCTGTCGCGCGCCTGCCAAAATTCATCTGCGATTAGAGTTCAGGTGCCAGTGCATGCGGGAGCCCACCTGGGTTGAAGTCAAGTCTCAAATGCTGTTCTCCTGCCGGGGCTGGGAGCTTTCCTCAGGTTGGCCTCGGGAGCCGCTGTGAGCTGCCAGTGGCCGCAGCCCTTGGTCTGCGGTTCCACTTCAGCACCGCTCCTCGCAGAGCTGCTCGGGTGCAGGATGAAGGGCTGGGTGAAGCCCCTGCCCTGAGTGTCCAAACTGTTGGGAGCTGGGGTGGGGCCCAGCCTGAGGCACCCAGTTCCTGAGGGGTGCGTGCCCCCTCCATGCCTCTGCCTGTGCTGCTCCCACGGCCGCTGGGCCCGCAGCGGGAGGGCCATGCAGGGCGCCCGGTGCAGCACGGCCTTCCCGCTGCATCAGCTGTCTATGAGATGCTGCCAAGAGGCCGCGGCTGGTCCATGCTCTCTGCTGTCCACATTGACAGCCTTCTGTCCCCGGCATCCATACAAACGTCCCCAACATGGTGACCTTTGATTGCTCTGGACCAGTGTGGGTGTCTGTCCCTCTCTCCATGTGGGGAACCGCTGTGTCTTGTACCTGCAGCAGGCTGAGCTGCCATCCAGCGCTTGCACCAGGGAAGTCTCGGCATCCTGCTGGTGCCATGTCCTTGGCAGAAGTGCTGGCTGCGCAGAGCGGTGCCTGTGCGGGCGACTTCTGAGCAAGCACCCCTCCCCATATACCTGTCACAGGCTGTGACTTGGCTGTGCTCTGTGTCCTTCTATGTGTCCCATTCACGTGCTGAAGTGACTGGTCAGCCTGGGCTGGTTTCTGCCGGGAAAGGAGGGAGGTTGCTCAGGAGCAACGCGCCAACATCAAGCATGGATTTACTCTCCCCCAAGCAAAGCCGCTCTTCGTGCCTCCATGGCCAAGATGCACTTCAGTGTGGGCCGACAAGAAAATGTGCTCTGGTAATCCCTGCCCCACAGGAGACCCCCCTGGGATGGGATGGCCCCGGGAGAGGGGCTGTGCAGAACGGGCTGCCCTTTGATTGGCACCACGGCAGCGCGGGGCTGCAGGCGAAACCTCGCTGCGTGTGTGCAGGTGCTGCAGCGTCAGGGAGCATCTCTGGCTCATTGTGCCTTCACATACCACACGTGCTGGTCAGATTTGAGCATTTACTATCGCCCTGACAGAGCTGCGTAGCTCATCGCTTATGTCAGAAGTTGTACAAAGCTGTAAGATCTTTAAAGTCTGTGTGATAAGGTATGCTGGAGGCTTAATTTTGTTCCATTGCTCATTAGAAGGAAAGTTTAAGCATTCACGCAGTCTGTCGAAGAGCCGCAGAATCCTCACCCTGAAGGCAAGCAGCAGGAGCTCGTCTTCACCCAGCTGGACAGGGGGAGGCAGCCGACTGACGTCACTGACCTGGGGAGTGGAGGCGAATGGTGTCAGCAGAGCCACAGCAGCGCGGGATGGGGCTCCGCGGCTTTGGTCTTGCCCCAGCAGACAAACTTGCCCCAGTGGTAGAAGCCCATGGAGGAAGGGAGCTGCCATGCAGCCTGCCCACATGGATCGTGGCTCTCCTCCCTGTGGCAGAGCCAGGGTGACCCTCGGGGACACAGCCAGGGACACCGGGGACCTGCCCCGGAGTGCTTCCTGCACTCTGCAGGCCCTTGCAGAGAGCCAAGGGCTGGTAGGGCTGGCAAGCCCCCCATCTGCATGGGACTGAGCATGGATACACCTCCAATGTTTGCCGTTCCGGGGGGCATGACCATGGGGTAACATGGGGAGCTCCCACCATGGGATGAGCGTGCATCCCCACCGATGGGAGCTTCCCTGGCCGCCTTGCTCCCACTGTGGGGAGCGGCTTTGTGTGGAGCTGCCTGTGCGCTTGAGAAATACCCGCACTTTGGTTCCCACGTTGAATTTCGCCTGTTGCCCCATGGCGAGGAAGGAAACGGTGATCTTGTCCTGGCCCAGGATCCTGACCCCCACATGCTGGTTCAAGGAGATGAAGATGGGGCTCAGCGGGACCTGGGGTCCAGATGACATAATGCTGTTGGGCCATATCCACCTTCTTACCCTGCTGCCTGCTTGGTCCAAATACTGCCCGCCCTGAATGTTCATGTTTATCCTAAGAGAGAGGAAATGCAAAGCTCAACTCCAGCTCCCACAGCTGGTGTCCCTCGTTCCCCAGAGGGATGGGACTGAGGCGCAGCTAGTTCAGGGTCTAACCCCTGCCTCCCAAGACACAGCTGGGGTAGCCTTGCCCCTCTGGGAGGCACTCGAAGCAGGGACCACAAGCTGCTATATTTGTCTTCTAATTTTTGAATGCTATTGAAAATACCCTTTATGACCTTTGAAGTTTAAATTCACAGTGGAGAGCAAAACTGCTCTCACCAACTTGAACGTACCACACAGCTCCATTCGGATAATAGCAAGTACTTCTGCCGTTGGACTTAAATACAGCTTGTATTTCAGCGTTGTTTGGCTTGTCTTCCTGTACTATGCAAATAAGCTGTTTTTTCTCTCGTGCGACAATGATTGCCAGGTTTCCAGATGGATAGCTGTCATCAAATAAGGTGTTCATAACCTCTGTCTGGTTGGTCAATTATTACATACTAAATATTTCAGAATGCTACTTTGGAGTATAAAAATTGACATGTTGCCCAGATCACTGTGTTAAACACAGAATGGTGGTGTGCTGCCAGTGTGACCTGGGACGCTGCCGGTGCTTTTCGCCTACACTGAAGTATTCTGTATGCACTGAAAAAAGAGCAGTTAGAGATACAGAACACATTTTTGTTGTTTTCTAGCCAATAACCCAGGCAGAACCGCTTAGCAAGCTTATTTTAAAGACACATTCTTGGGCAATGCTTACAATTGAAAGTACAAGCCTCGCGAAGGATGACAGTAGAGAAAACGAGGGCAGGTATTATTGTCCAGGGAAAACAACAAACCAGGGGGAAAAAGGCCCTTGCCCCAGAAACCTGACTTGAATGTACCCAAACAACAGGTTTTTTGTGTCTCACGGGTTTCCCTCCAGCAAGGCTTGCTGCTGTGAGCAGACGCGTTTATGGCACTTTGCCATTTGCCACCGCCGCAACCGGCAGCATCGTTGGGATGAAGGCAGCCTGGAGGGCAGAGCAGTCTCAAGCCCATTGGCTTTGGTGGCAGAGCTCAGGTACACTTTCATACGCCCCTGGCTCAGAAAGAAGTCAGCCACAGTAAGGAAAAATAATGTGGGTGGCTTAAAATCTTATGGCCTAAATAATGGCAAAGGCAGCCTGAAAGCTATGGGGTCCTTTGGTGAAACTGCCACATTTTTATTTCTTCAAACCGTACCCTTAGTTACACTGGTAATTTCAGTTTGTCTTTGCACCACTTACTTACGTACTCCTGTCAGTGTGGTGCCGGTGGGAAACGTGTGTGTTTGTCCCTGGGGGAATGACGGGGCTGAGCGGTTTTGGAGCCCACACTGCAGGGACCACTCGGCCAGCATTGCCCTTCCATGGGTGGCCAGAGCTCGGGAGTGGGTCTGAACCCTGGGCCAGTGCACTTCTTAAGCTGGGCATTAGACAAAAGCACCCATCCTTCATCAAAGTTACTGGCCGATCTGAAAAACTTCAGACCAAGAGCTATGTAAGTGGTTTCACTACTGCTTTTTTCCAGCCTGTGAAAGCGAGCATGAGTAATGTCCCAGGTTATTTGCTGTTAAATCAGACTAGGACACGCTTAAAATTACAGTTACAACCCCTGGACTAATGCAGGCAAATGAACCCCGTGAAGGATACAACAACTGTGCTGTTCCATCTGGAAGCATGGTAAGGAATTTCCCTCCATCTTTGTAGTATTTTTCCAACAATCCATGCTTCACTACCTAAGATTTGAAAAGAAAGCATAAAATGGATGAGAGCAGTGCTGCACCGGCTGCCCTGTGAAGGCAGGCAGGTGCCAGGCTCCAGCCGCTCCGGGCTGCGGACGCAGCGGAGGGGCAGCCCGTCGCCATCAGGCAGCAGCTACTTGCCTTCCCACCCACAAGGGCGAAATCGCAGCAGGTGACGCCGAGGGAGATGGGCTCCTCCGGGGGCTTTGCTGCTCCCGCACCAGGCACCAGCGTCCGGCCCTCTGGCGACGGGGGCTCCTGAGAAAGCCGGTAGGAAATCGTGCCAGCTTGATTTGAACCTGGAGAGCAAAGGGGGGGTTGTGTGCGTCGGGTAGGGCCGGCGGCGCCGGTGTTGGGGCTGCCTGGCACCTCTGCCGGGAGGCTGTAACTTGGGGGAGTGGACATTTCTGTCTGAAATTGCCCGAAATTCCTCGCTCATCCTGGAGTCTGTCTCAGGGTATTTTCTATCTAACACGGACGGTCCAAACTGTTCAGCTATTATTTCAGAGAACAGGATTACGAAAAAAGATGTAGTTTTTTTAACTATGCATATATACACATCTGTGTGAGTAAAGAATTACTTTTTTGGATAGCATTCAGAGCTTCATGCTCTGGAGGACACATGGTCTGAAATCCTTGGTGCTGCAAAAGTCTCGGTGCCCTGCCATCCTCTGTGAAATTATGCCCATATTGTAAATCTAGTTCATCTGTTCCTAGTCTAAATGTCTTTGATGTTGTATACATCCAAGGGGCTGCTCAGTCATCCATGGCCTGGGCTAGGAATTAGTGGAGTATTCCCCTGATTAGGCAAAACGTAGATCAGCCTAATTCTGGCAGTTCCTACCTTCCAAGGGCTTGGCTTTGCCAGCTTCTTATTCTCTAAAGTCAATTTGTGTGTATCTCAGCTGAAATGTTCAGATATGAATACTGAAAGTCACAGCAAGGAGATCCTTTCTGTGCAATGGGAATGTAATTGCTTTTGGTTTTTCATGTGAGGGATTATTTAATATGGCAGTATCTAATTTAACGTGACTGCACACTTGACACTGAACTAGCATGTCACTGTATAAATCCTCCTGCGCAATTAGAGAGCATTGGAGACAAGCAATTCCACTGAATTCATTGTTGTAATAAATGGACAAATAAACACATAAGGAAATGCAAACTCACATTCAGCTGCGCTCGTCGGCTGTGCTGCCAGGAAAGCTAACTGTCTGGCCATTTGTCTCTCCTGCTGCCTGGAAAATGAAAGCGTTCAGATGGACATCTCGTATATCCCGTTTGGAAAGCTAGAAGTACTGGATATCCTTGCCATGGGAACACAAGTTTCTGAACCTGTTTTTCTCTCCACTTGCATAATTGCAAATAACAGAGGCAATGGAATATCACCAAAATAATAATACCTCAGCAAGAAGGAATTGCTTCCATGCAGAGATTTCAGTGAACAGACTCTGCGATTGCAATGGGATCAGCTCTACCGATAGCAGAACTAAACATCGTAATGGATTTTGTATCAAGATTTTACATAAAAGATGCCCACAAGATCAAGAAAACAGGTAATCTCCAAGAGTATTTTCACTATTCTTCTTATCTAGCTCCTCTAAATTTGACAGTGTCTGACAATGACTTCTGTTTATGCTCTGTACATAATATGAGGTACTCGCACCATGAAGCTGCAAAGGATCTTCAAGAAAAGGAGCAGTTTACTTCCAGGTATGCTGATTTACTTTCCTTTAAGCCTATTCCATAGGCTTAGATGTTTGTATAAGCTTTGGGCCTCCTGCTAAACAGCCCATCAGAAGTCAAACTTGCAGAGTTCTCGTGACCGTGGAAATTGGAATCCAAATGCATGTCACAGTTTATGCATCAAAATAGAGAAATACAAATTCAAGCTTTGTTTCAGCACCTGAGGTAAAAGCTAGACCTAAATATTATCACTCCCACAGCTGCAATTATGTTTTTGGCTCTACCAAACACAATTTGTCATCATCGGTCAGCAGTAGAATTAATGCTTTACTTACCACATACCTTGCCACCTTCTCATACAGCCTGATAAGAGAAAAGCCAAGAGGGTCCAGACAGAATATGAACCTGTGTTGCCTAAAGCAAATTTTTTCTTCTGTCATTCCCTCTTGCTGCAGCTGCACTTTCTTAATGCTTCTTTTCCCTCTGGAGTCGCCTGCTGTTCCTTATACAGACCTGATCCCCAGTCCTCCCTGTAGTCGTTTCCCAGTACCTCTGGTACGCTCTCTCCTTTGACAGCAGTCTGTCAGCTTCGGTGCCATGGGATTCATGGGAGCCGACAGCAATGGGAACACTCCGGGAGCCTTCGTGGGTCTTCCTCTCATTTACGATGAACTCGTAGAGGTCTCGATTACGCTCACAGCAGAATTTCTGGAAGGCAGAAGAGCAGTGCCACAAGGGCGGGCCTTTCCACAGCAAACCTCTGCTAATCTTTCCCACCAGCTTACTGATTCGTAATCCTGTGGTGGTGAGCAAACGTCTTCCAAGGAAGGGAACTGCTTCAGCAAGCTGCCACAGTACTCACACCTCGGAGCAGAGTCCTCCTCTGTCTGAAGTGGAGGTGGGAAGAGAGAACACGGGGAGGATGGAAATACAGTTTCAGTGCACAAATCCTCATTTTATCTTGGGGAAAGAGAGTTCTGCTCAAAATGCAGAAAAACAGATCTGTGTCTGTGATATCTTAGAACCATTCAACTCAAGATACTAGGTTCAGGAAACCACCAAAAAGAAAATCTGATCTGTAGTAAATAAATAAAAACCCTCAGAGAAATTGAATGACTGTAGTAGTATTTATGAGACCCATTCCTTCCAAGGGAAAGCTTCAGAGCATACAGAACGCTATAGTTGAATACGCTGATGCATTAACCCTTTCAAATACATTGCTTGGGGCTTTGGAGAGAAAAAGCTCCCTGATCGTTGCACTGTTGATCACAGGTAAATCTGTGGGGAATTTAATGAGGAACCACCAGCAGTTTTGTTGACAAAAGAGCTGAGCATATTTGACCAGACGCAAATCAGGGCTGCTGCAGGATATATTTTGAGGATGGGTACTAGATATTCTGAAAGAAATATCTATTTTTTTAAAACACATTTTGAAACTGAGTTATAGAAGATGCAGCTGCCGAGAGCATGCTGCTGAAGTTCGTGCCTAATGCCTCCGCTCCCAAGGGAGCACACCCAGCTCAGCGCTCCTCGGAAGGACAGCAGCCATCCCGCGGCAGCAGCAGGGGGTGTAGGGTGCTTGCTCCGGGCCGCTTAGCTGCTGCGCTTCACTTACACTTCATTTACTAGACTATGTGTTTAGCACTCTCATTCAAACCCTGTTCTGAACAGATTAATTTTAAATACTTGGCTTCTCTGGAGCGTAGTTCCTGGAAATTCCCTTGCTCCCCACCTCATGCCTAGGATTAACTCTCTGATGACTTTGCTCTGCTAAGGGTTATGGGGAACTCTGCACCCTGCTTGTATTCTTCGACTGTATACCCAGTATTTATATAAATTTTGTATCTCTGTTTTAGCCGAAGGGAAAAATCTTTGGCTAGGAAATTATCAACATAGGCTGCAGCAGTGGAGAGAGGAGTTGCACAGCCTCTTACTGTTTAGGTGTCCACAACAAACATCGTTTCAACAGCCTCACAGAAGAAAAACCCTTTCATAAAGGAACTCCTGGACTGGCTTGGCAAAAGGTGTTGCTTTTATTTTTCCTACATGGGAATCATAGGAATTAAAATAAACAAGAAACCCCACACAGTAGGGAACACCCACCATGGACTCACCTCAATCTGTATGTTTTCTCGTGACGATTCAGGTCTGTAGGCCAGAAGGGTAGGCAGGCCAACAGAAGGGAGCGTGCGCAGCGATTTCTTGAACAGCCTCACAAAGTCTTCTTTAAACTCAAAGTGGAAAATACCAAAAGCAATGTGGAATCATATCTTTGTTCCAGGGTAAAACCATGAGGCATAAAATGTATATATACAACCTGGGTGAGTCCTTACCTCCATGTCGCACAAAACCTCTAAGCTGCTGAACTCTTCTGACAGGGCTGCAAGCAACAGCAATACTGAGAATAACTGAACAGCGGTGCTGTGTTCTCAGAAAGCTTATCTTCTAGACACATTTGTTTTGTTCCTTTTTCAGCACGCCAGCCTTTTCTCACCAGCCACATCAGCTGCCCGAGACCTTGCCAGACATGGTCCTATGCTTTCAGAAGGGCAGCTCTGATTCTGTGTGTGACCCTTCCCAAATGCCTGAGGGGCTGGAACTGGGCATTGACATTGGATCAGGGCTTTACAGAATTGTCCCACTGAAGTCATGGAGACGGCCTGTTGCTTGGGGTCAGTGACTTGTAGCACTACTCTAATATTGCATTATCCTCTAGACCATTTCCAGCCTAAGAAGAAAGAGCTGTAGGGTCGATTGAAGTTTTTTCTCTTTTTCCAAATGCGGTCCATGCTGCCTGAGTGCAACGAAGGGTTTTTTGGCCTTTGGGGTGACAGGAAACATCTCAGATGAGCGTGTGTCTATCACTGTCCTCAGCAGCCCCAGGTTCCCTCTCAGTGGCCGGTGCTACTGACGTCCAGCCGCCTCAGGTGCACAACTGTGTGCTGTCCCATATGCATCACCTTCTCTTTGAACATCGACATGGCCAGTATGCCAGCTGCTGTAGCCTCCCCTTCAGGCAAACTAAACACATTCCTAGTTCTTTTAATCTTGAAAGTCAGTTCCCCTTGTTGCCACCCAATTTGTCTTGCCCTTCTAGGTAAGCTGCTCCTGCTTTCCAGAAAACACTCAGCCAGATGAAACTCTAGGCAGGCTGAAATACCAAATCCTTTACAAGTCCTTCTCTTTAGAAAGTATGAAAAAATCAGAATGTGTATTTAAAAAGGATGGGGTAAAAATCACAACAGCCCTGGGCCAACACCCAGCTCCTGGGCCTGCAGTGGGAACCACAGCTTGGGAATGCGCCTGGAAGGAGGAAGAGCAGAAGGCAATGCTATGGGAGTCGCTAATACTTTTAGAAGGCTGAATGATGTGGCTGCTGGTTTGCTTGAACTTTGTTTTTTTAAATTGCAGTCCAAAGAGGAGTAGTTATCACCCTCTGCAATCAAGCTGTGTCACAGAGAGTAACCGACCATAAACCCCACCTGAGAAGAAGTGACTTCAGGGAGTGCAAAGTGCTTCAGTGGAGCTGCGCAGCCGGGGCACGGCTCTGGCTGCACCATGGCACTGAGGGACGCAGGGATGCCTGGTACCCGGGGCGCAGGGCTCTGCGAGGACAGACGCTCCACATTCGTACTCTGCCCTCTGTAATGGGCTTTGCAGCTTCTGTATCATCTCTACCTACCGCTGCTGCTTCCAAACCCAGGTAGATGATTTACCACTGGCACAAGTTTGGTTATTCTGTACTTTGATCGCTACAGTGACAGTGATCCCAAGGACTTGTGAAGCTCCACTCAAAGTACAAAGCCTATAACATTTTTCTCCTGAAAACACATTCACAGCACATTTCCAAACAAACGTCCTCCAAGGGCTAGAAGAGAGCAATGTTTCTCTGTCGTGGGCTGTGCATGTCCCCTTTCTATTGGGATGGATCTGCACACAGCTTTCCCCAGTACTTTCAGCTGGTGTGCTGTGTTTTGTGTCCCTGGTCACTCCTCCTGCTCTCAGAGGCACATGAGATGCGGGAGACGTTCTCTGACAGAGGAAAGCTGCCTGGCATTGAAAACAAAGCCCAAAGGCTGTTCAATGTGGTGCCCAAGAGGGATGGGATCAGGCAGCAACTACCACTAATATGCTGTGTGCTCCGGTACTCTGCTGTACCTCAGCGGGCAAGCGCAGGAGCTGGTTACTTGGTCACGTGCTGGGATGACTCAGCAGAGCAAGAGGAGGAAAAATGATATATTTTCAGCTTGCCTTAGAGGCTTTGCCAGCAGCTCTCACGGGAATACAATACGCCACTTCTGCCATCTGCTGAGCACTTCTACGCCTGCTGGCTGGCAGAGCGTTCCTGCACACTTAACGGGGGCCCAGAGGTTCATTTAGAGGTGGCTCTGCAGAGAGGTTAACGAGGGGACTGCTGAGGGGGATTCCTGCTCCCGAGTCTGCCACCACTTTGCAAAAGGATCTCTGGGAAATCGCAAAGCTATGCGTCTTCTACGAAAGACACTGGGGTACGAGGCAGCTTGAGTGAAAGACAAATGAGCAACCTCCTTCTTGAAGAAGGCTGTTTCTTACTTGATTTTCCGTAGGCATGTTCATGAAGCCAGCTACCTTCTGTCTGCACCGACACTGAAATTCCTGACAGCTGCTGCATTGCGACGGGTTCGACACTGCCCGATGCTTCCATTTCCCTTAATTTAAGACACAAACCCACCTATCAGTCACACACAACGACTTCAAAGCAGTTGCCCTTGATGATTACACTAACGAAGGAGACTTTTCCAAATGTATTTAATTAACAATCCAAACACTTTATATCACAGGTGGGTCATAGCTGCAGTTCTGCAGCTGTGGCCGAGGGTCAAGAGGCACCGCTCGGGCCGACGGGCCGCAGCCCAGCCCTCGGCTTCGCCACCGCTTTCCTGCCTGCGAGCTTTCGGGGGACCGG
>NW_010528103.1:0-2003 GCF_000687285.1 Phaethon lepturus
TAATAATAATAATAATAATAGCAACAACAACATTATCATTATTATCATTATCATCATTATTATCATTATTAAGCCCAACTTCTTCAGGGATAGATTATTTTAAAAGAAAGCCTCCCACTGTCAATAAGTGGAAGATGAGGGAATATGTTTTGAAGGAAAATCAAGTCAGGAAGCACTGAAGTGCTTCCCAGGTGAGCCTGGCTGATAAATTAAGTCAGTTCGTGCATCAAACCTGTGCTGTAAGCAGAAGGATTTCTAGATATATTTTGGAAGGTAATTTTCTGCACCAATTGTATATTAGCAGCAGCTATGCTTTCTTCAAACCACCTTAGAAGAAGAATGATCCAGTGGGGTAGGCACCAACCTTGGACTCCAGTGGCTAAGGTTCAAATTTTTTTTACGACGTGCTCATGGAGACCCTTAGATCTGATCGCTTTTGAAATTTTCATGCAACTTGATTTAAAGATCTTCTAAATTTATTTTTTCTTGCTTTATTTCTGTTGTAATTTGGGGTTCTTGCAGGTAGAAATCGGGGATGCTGGCAGTCTGAGAGTCACAAGGCCAATGTGAAAATAAAGGCTATGATGATGTCCCCGGCACCAGAGTAAGAGATGTTATAAAAATATTTCGGTTAAATATAATTAATGTTGTTCACAGTGCGGCCATTAGTTGCCCTTCTACGACATTTCACGGTCCGCAGAATTACTTCGTTAGCAAAGATGGTGGTGGAGGCCGCGACAGGCGCGAGGCGGCTGTTGCAGCAGACTCCCGCTGCGGACAAGACACAACCCCGGGGGTGGGCCGGGGGATCCCCCAGGGCACTCCCAAGTCATACCTGGCTTTATGACGCACAAGCACCAAAAGCACACGCAAGCGAGCAGTACCCAAAGAAACGGCTTTGGGCAAGACCCCGTTACCTTAAGCCGAGCGTTGCAAAAGCCTGGGGCCAGACCCTGGGTGTTAACGGTAGGCAGGACAGCGGGAATATGAGGCTGCGATACGTGCAGCTGGGACCGGGAAAAGGGACTGGAAAGACGGAAGAAGAAAGGGGAAAGAAGGAGGACGGGGTGGGGGACACGGCAAGGCCCACAGCTGTCCCACGTACGCTGCAGGCTGCTCCCCACACACCAACACAGACCCACAGTAAACTTAACACCAAGTCGCAATTTAAAAATTCACAGAGCTTTTATATGATAATTACTGTTATTATAACTGGCCCATGAAATAAACACCTCTCCCAATTATACAAAAGGCACGAGGTCCTTAAGAGACAGAAATCTCACAATAAGATTTGCTTTCCAGCGTAACAACATTGAGCGAGAGCAGTGCAAGATTAATAATAATAATATTATGGTACATATAATGTATGTTTTAATTACCTAAAGGTAATCAAATGAGGTTTGTCATGATTATATTAAGGTCAGGTCTCCACATGGTTTCATCAACAACATATTAAGACAAGGGAGGTGATGCCAAATTGGGGTTTAAACCTAATCAACATAATTAAACAAAGCAAGAACATGTGTTTAGAGCTACACCCATTTTACTGATCTCTCTATTTTAATTACTCTTCTAGAGTAAATATTAGTACCAAAATAACTCTTAATTAAATTTTTCCCATACAAACAGAAAACACAATCTTCTTTTCATCTGCTATTTTTGTAAAATGGATGTACAGTATCTAGGTCTTTTGTAGTAGAAACCATTTCAAAAGTGTGCTCAAATTATGCTAAACAGCCTAATACATTCCAATGTATTGACATACTGACTTCTAATGTGTGGGAAACGGGAAACTAAACTGGCCTAAAAAAGTCATGGGAAACCATAAAAACAAACTAAGCATAATTTAAACTGATTGGATGCTTCCTTCTAAGAAGTTCTTAGTTTCTAAATACAAAATGTGGACATTGAAATGTGGTCAAGTTATGACTTAAATTAGAAAAACATGTTTTCTTAGGTTTCTATCTTGCAATATTTGGCACAACTCAGACACTGGGGAAAGA
>NW_010528103.1:2034-4970 GCF_000687285.1 Phaethon lepturus
GTAACATTTTCGAAAGCGCCTGAGTGGCTTTGCCCTGGGTTACGTTGAAATGGGACTTAGGTACTCAGAAGTCCAGAGGACATGAGTTTGTAAGGGCTTACAAATGTTTAAAGCCGCCTAGGTGCCTAAAAAAGGTATATGGGCATTTTCAAATTAATTTAAGTGGTTTTGAAATTCTCACCTGAAGATGACTTCCCATTCACGTCTACTCTGCATAAAGGGCTATAGACATTTTTAAAAGTACCACTCTTTGGAATAAACCTAATACCCGCTCAGGTGAACTGTTTCACGTCAGTGTAAGCCTGTTGCCTCTGGTGGGATTTCTCTGAATTTATTTGCATAGGTGAAAGCAGAACCAGGTCTGTTAACAGAAGTTGTAAGCTAAGAAATACAAACTGAGCACATATAGATCCTCCAGTTGTGACTGGCAAAAAGGCTGCAGTGTACTGACGTACTTGCACGTTGCTTAGAAAGGTTAAAGTTGGAAACCAAATTCTCCCTTAAAAAGCAGAGTAACTGAAACATGCACCAGGGCAGGGGCTTTTCTACCTCTGGGCTTCAATATAGCACGGCAGGAGTTAAAAATGTAAGAGCACGAAGTTATTAAAGCTGCACGTAACGCGGCCTGCGTGCCGCTCAGCCACAAAGCGAGCCCTTCAGAGTACACCGCTGGCAGGCGCTGGCATGAAAAGGACCCCAAATGAGTTAAGAAGTCTTCCACTCCATCATGAAGAATTGTCCTCTAGAGTAACTACCAGTGGGGAAATGCTTAAAACACTTACCATATGTGACTAAGAAGGGTCTAATTTGTCCATTTGGAAATTTTGCCTCTTTTGAAAGGATAGTTAATTTAAAGTAATTTATTTCATAGGTGAAGCTTTATTCAGAGTGGTTAATGTATCACCCTTGGTTGCCTGAACAATTAGAAATTGTCACCAAAGAAAAATGTCGCAGTTCATGTAAATAACTATTTACCTAAAGGAAATGGGAATCCACAAGAGTCAGCATACTTTAATGAGCCATGACAATAGGAAAAAAAAAAAGCCAATGGTACACTGCATCTGCTAAAGCTGACATTGCTTATGGTAAAAATTGGCCAAAACAACTATTATTTGGGGTTTTTTTGTGTCAGAAATAATGCAGCTTGAAATTTTCAACAGGCAACATGCGTCCAGACCATTTGTTACTTCTAATGGCCTAATTGTTCTCTTGGCAGAAATAAAAAATTAGGGCACTTATGTCATTTACCTAAATTTCTAATTAATGCAATGGTAATAGAGAAACTGGAGCAGAAGAAAGTAAAAAAAAAAAGTTGGGTGAAAAATGTTTCTCCTGGCCTTTCTACTATTTTTCTTTGTTAACTTTCCTGCAATCTTTCCTTCTTAAACAGCAGGTAGACTGATCTCTGCAGAGATGTTTCATCGTTTTCCAACTGGACAAAAGTATGCTGTCCATTGAAAAATATGACTTCTTCCACCTGAACGCGATAAAAGCACCAACTGTAGCACAATGTTCTTTATGTTGCCTCAAAGGAATGTGCCATTAAAATGATGTAAGAAATATTCAAAAACAGCGAAGAAATCTGCACTTCGGGCTGCAATTCCATCCGCAAGTTTCCCACTGCGCCTTGCCCAACTGCCCAATGTGTCCTGCAAAGCAAATCGTGGCCAGTATGTGCCCTCGTTAGGATACAGGACAAAAAGAAATTTGACCTTGACTTTCAGGCACTCTGCATTTCAAACCATCACGTCCAGAAGGCAGGGGTTATTCCTCTCTGCTGTTTTAGCAGAGAGCAGTAAACTGCAGAGATGCTTCCAAGCCACTCGGTTTTAGCTTATGCTGTTCCATGTTGTTACAGAGAGAAATGCATCAAAATGCATCAACACACTTTGGAAACACCTCTAAAAGTGCCTCGAATTTATTTTGTCCTGCAGTACCAGCAAGTGTCCACCATCTTCTCAATATTTATTGCTGATATGACATGGAGGAAGCTCAGGGTGATCTATGTTTATGGCTACTGTCAAGGTATTTACACCTAGTTCTTTGAAATGATGCCATACGTTGATCTTGACACCAGTAATGCCATTAAAATATTGCTATCGGGAAATGCACAAAAGCAGGAAACTGAGAAAATCTTAAAAGCAGCCCTAGACAGGGTTTGTCTAACGAGGTCTCCAGGAAAGGTCAGATGGACACGGGCTCCCATTTCTCAGCCATGCTTAGATCTGCGTGAGGTACCAAGAGGGTACCATAAAAATGTTAAGAAAGTGATGGGTTTCCTATTGCTTTACAAAACCCTTCCTGTGGAATAGATATTCCAGTAGGATTGTAATTAAACTGTAAGAAAACTGCAAGTAAACCAAGTAAGCATACACATGTGTGCTAGTACAATATCCTATTTTTTTCTATTAATGCCTTAAAGACCAAATGGAAACGAAGAGAGGGGGTACCAAGAAGAAGGTCTGAGGTTCAAACCTCCACCAAATGTGAGCTCAGAGGCACAGGTAAATGTCAAAGTCTGCTGAAGGTGGGTAGTTCATCCTTCCAACGAGCCAAAACGCTTTGCTGTTTCTGACCACGTTTTAACCTGGGAACCCACACCCCAAGCACATCCCCAGCAAGTTTTCCCCTGAACCTTTCCTGGCTCAAAGCAATCTTTGCTTTAAAATGCTGTGAATCCCTCACGCCTCCATGACCTGGAGTACCCTGCCTCGCCAAATCTTGGTTGCCCCAAGATGCTCCCATTAGACTCTGGGCATTCAGGGAATATTTCGGGGTGATTCTGACATTTCAGGAGTTAACTGCGAGTACTGACCCGGTGAACCTTTCTTTTCAGCCACCAACAAGCCCTCAGCACCCCCGGGTCTGAGCCCCCACGGTGACCGCAGGAGGGGGTCCCTCGGCAGCCAGCACCGCTGCCCGGGGCAGGGCTGGGA
>NW_010528104.1:0-6358 GCF_000687285.1 Phaethon lepturus
CTTTCCAATCTAGTGATTCTGTGATTCTGTGGAATGTATATAAACTCTCTTTTGGGTGGAATTTAAGAAAAAATTACAATGTTTATTTTCCTCCTATATGTACAACATTACCCATTTATAACTGCATTCTCAGCTTTCAGTCATTCAAAACACATAATTTTGTATCTACAGGTTTAGAAACGTTAATTCTCACTATGAGAAAATATTTACTTGAATAAGATGGGTGTCTTCCACAGGCACTGTACAGGCAGGTATTTTGGGTCAAATATAGTTGTTAGCTGTTAACTTCATATTGGACTCAGAGCGCTGAAAGAGTAATCTAAAATGGTGGCATTGAAAAACCTAGTTAATAGTGATAGATGTCTAAATCTTTCTAATGCAGTGTTAGAAAAACTGAGAATTCAGTGTTAACAGAGAAGATGAAAAATGTAAGTGATTCATTCTTTTGACTGCATCCTTTGTTACGGTCTCTCATAATTCATCTGTAGGTTTTTTGAAATGTTTATTTATATGGAGGCTGTTTCATATATTCCTATCAATGATCATATTAGGTGACTATTCCTGTCGATCTTAATTCTATATTTTAGAGTCAATTGTCTCCATGTACTAGGTAAACATACAAACATTGATATATCTCATGACATATAGCTGTTTTTCATCCAAATGAAAAGTTACTAATGTTCACTTACATACAGCTATATATGTGTCGATATATATGTAAATTTAGGGAACAAATATATTGTTAGCTAATGTGGGGTTGCAAACAGCATGCAGATGCTGCTTGCAGAAAAGGTCACGTATGGCTTATGCATAATACAGAAAATGCAGTAAAACTGCAAAATATTTAGACTGCTAGAAAAGGTGTATGAAAATGTGGGTCTGAGCTCCCATTTCAAATTTTCCTAATGACTTAGACTACTTGTCTAAGCCATGGACATTTCTTGGACCCCAAAATGACATTAAAGTTAACATTCGTGATGTGTCTGAATTTAGGTATTTCATAAAGCAGTATTAATATCTGCATTTATCAAGTATACCTCCTCAAACATCTCAAATTTGATCTCATGCCATATTACTTGTACTAATGGAAAAACATGCACGACAGCTTGATTTCACATGGTACCCCCAGTTTCCCAATAGCCTGTTTTTGATAAATCCAATTAACAAATCTATAATAAACCCATCACAAAGCACAAATATTTAAAAAAATTGTTTATAATAATTCCATATTACAGAACAATCAGTATCTAGAAATGCATGAAGACCAGCAATGTTAGTGACACTAACACAAAAAGTGAACTCATGTACTTTTTTAAAGACTGTAGATAAGTAATAGCGTCATATATGGTAGATCAGATCAGTAGCTGGAGAAAATGTTAATCTTTTAACTGCTCTGTGTGGAAATGTGTCTGACCCAAAGCAGATGAACTTGTAACAGATTCAAATATTCCCTCCTCATAAAAAAATGCTTAATAATGTTAAGTATTAAGTAATGATAAATAATATAAAAATTATTAAGTGTGAGAAACATTTCCAGAGACACAAAGAATCAGACTGTCTCATCAGAAGGTCCAGGGCTGAACGGCATTGATCCAGGGCATTGATCCCCTTCAGTGATGGGACCTGACAAATGTAGGTGATCAGCTGACACATTCTGAGGCTGAGATAAGAAAAGACTAGTGCAGAAGTATGGTCTTGCCTTTGATCTGTCTTTGTTTTTTGAATGATGAGGTTAAACTGATCGAAAATTTACATTCTCTTAGGGCGAGATGGCTTTAGTGCACTTTGAAAATGACAGGAGATTCTGTCAGCCTCAGAAAGGTTTTTCTGAATTTGCTGACAGTCAGCAAAGTAAATTGAATGGCCCTGGGGAATGTTTTAAATGTTACTTAGTGTTTAGTGTAATTGATAAAATAATGGCATTTGTGCAATAGCATTAAACTTTCAAAACCTACCTTTTCCTATATTCCCTTTTTTATAAATTTCAGAAGCAAAGCAAATCAAAACAAGAAATACTGCACCAGTTGCATAAGCATTCCTTTCCTTTCTTCTTCTGGTATCAGTGGAAAATTGTGTCAGGTAAAATATGATGGACTGAACTCTGTTAAACAGTCAATAAAATGAGTACCATCTTGCATTTCCCAGTAGTGTAAGTGACCAAAGGTTGCACCTGACACAAAGAACCAAAATAGATCGTGGACATTAACAGTAGCAGAGTGTGTTGTGCATATTGAAAAAACGATCTTATTTTGTTCTGAGGGTTTTTTATAGTGAGTAATATATCTTGAATAGATATTTTTAATAGGCAGTAACAAACAAGTTGCATGTGTATTATAGCATAATATGGATATTTCATAAATGTCAAAATATGTTTTGTTTTCACAGCATATACAATATTAAACTAGTTTGAAATACGAGTGAAATAACTATACTTTTGGTTGCTTAAAAGTTGTGTATATTCTTTCCATTGTGTGTCATGCATAGGTGGTGAACTCTAAACTTATTTAAGAAAATTATTATTCTTTTTATTAGTAAGTATCATTAAATAGAGCTTGATTAAAAATATATTTAAATTATACTAAATGTTGATTTTAACAGTGCATACTATAATGATTTTATGTCAGATTTTAAACACAAAATACTTTTCTAGTTTTTATGTTTGACAAATAATGAGCCTTTGGTTTATGTGAATATATTTTAGGGACATTACGTGACTTTATGAATCTCAACTCAGTTTTGCATACCCATATTGCATTTTTGCTGAATCCTGCCAGTTCAAAACAGTTCAAATAAGAAGGCAAGATAGATTGCTTACTGTCCTGGTTTCAGCCAGGGTAGAGTTAATTTTCTTCATAGAAACTAGTGCGAGGCTGTGTTTTGGATTTGGGATGAGAAAATGTCGATAACGTGCTGATGTTTTGGGTTGTTGCTGAGCAGTCAAGGACAGTCCAGCTTCTTGTGCTGGGCTGCCAGCGAGCAGGCTGGGGGTGCACGGGGAGCTGGGAGGGGACACAGCTGGGACAGCTGACCCAGGCTGGCCACAGGGATATTCCATACTATACGGCATCATGCTCAGTAAATAAAGCTGGGAGGAAGAAGAAGGAAGGGGTGGAGGGACTTTGGGAGTGATGGCATCTGTCTTCCTAAGAAACTATTACGCGTGATGGAGCCCTGCTTCCCTGGAGATGGCTGAACACCTGCCTGCCCATGGGGAGTGGTGAATGGATTCCTTGTTTTGCTTTGCTTGTGTGTGTGGCTTTTGCTTTCCCTATTAAACTGTCTTTATCTCAAACCATGAGTTTCCTCACTTTTACTCTTCTGATTCTCTCCCCTGTCCCACCGTGGGAGAGTGAGTGAGCGGCTGCGTGGGGCTGAGTTGCTGGCTGGGGTTAAATCACAACACTTTCCTAGATCCTATTCCTGGATTAATGTCTGTGATAGCATTAAAGAATAATTCTTCCCATCAACTCATAAAGTCTCAAAGTGTATTTTTTAAAACTTTCATAAAATGACCTTAACCTGAAATCCAAGTTCACCTATAGAAAGTTAAGCTTTAACTCCCACATTTTAAGATTTTGATGTAAATTTAAGTTTGTGTTTGGTTTTTTTAATTTTATTTTTTTATTAACTGTGTTGTATTTGAGTGCTGTAAGGGTGTTAAAAAAGTACATGATGTTGTATAGCCTCTCACAGGATTCCTTGGTCTGCTTACTGAAATTTTGTTTACTGAAAGGTAAAGGACAAACTGTCATCAAAAGGAGAATAGACTATAGGTCTGAAGAAGGGCTTGTGTGCCTAAAAGCTCATCTGTATCTTTCACTGATATCAGTTGGTCTAATAAACTAAAATTGCTGTCTGCAAATTCTGCCAAGTTAGTGCTAACCCATGCAAAGGCAAATCTAGCTAGAATTTGAAATGCCAAGAATTTATTAAGAAATTGGTTTTAATGTAATTTAATTTAAATTAATTTAATTCCAGGAACTATGAATATTTTAAGTACAAACAGGAAAAGTTAATAAACATCTTTAACATTTGAATTGCCCAACTGATCATTTTGTAAATACATTTAATAGGTAAAAAAAAGTCTTCTGCATGTCATATTCTGAATAAAAGTGAGTTTTTGGTAACACTATGGTTTAATTCCCCAGTGAAGATGTCTGGAAGCGACCTTGCTTGGAAACTCTCCATCATAGGGACTGCAGAGTTTGGAATCAGGATCTGGAAGTGGAGTTGGAAACGAAGCCTTGTTTGTTGAATGAGTATGTATCTTCTAAACCAAAAGAGCCACCTTCATCTTCCAGCCATTTCCAGGTTTTGTACATGAAAGTATGTGTTGTTAGCAATGGACACCGTGGCTCTGCTAGCATGGGAAGACCACTGGAACCTCAGCCTGGGTAGACTGCAAACATGTGATTCCCTTTTGTGAAAATTAGTTGACAAGAATAATTTAAAACCACGCCCCTCACACGTTTACTTGCAGTCTCTTTCCCAATACAATGACAACATGATTTTGACAGCCTGTTAGGCTTTATAGCACTTGAAAACTAACAGTGTTGAACAACTGACATTGGGTTACTGTGAGATGGAAACACAGCAGAAGCCAATGAAGATTATACAGTTTGATTGTTTGGTAAATAAAGATCTACGAGAACTGAAAATAATATAATTTCTATTGGCAGGCTAGTGTTAATTAAAAACGTGACATGAAGAGTGTGAAAAATCATGGAAAAACATCTGTGTTATCAAGAACAAGACTAGAGCATGAACAATGCCACTGATTTAATTAGAATGGCCTTGTAAAATATAGATTGCTAATATTAACTTGTACTTACGTTTCATTTCCTTTCTTTGCAGCATGTGAAGGCTGATAGATAGTTCAAGACAGAGCTTGTTCTTGCACTCTTTTTAGTAAATGCTGACATAGTTGGTCTTCCCCATATTCAAAAATAGCTACACTTGCACTATACTAAATGAAGAAAACAGTAATATTAGAAGAAAAAAATATAATGGACTTAATTATAATCTGAATTCCCTGGGAGAGTGAAGAAGCTGAAAGCCAGACATTAGCAGTGCCTTTTATTTTGTGAAATTATGGAGAAATTTTATGTCATGAACATTCATTATATAAAAAACAGTTTTATATTAACTTACTTCAAGTGTTTCATTATTGTATAAGAAAATATTTAGTGGACCATAATAAAGAAATAAATCTCAAGTCACCTTTATAATATTAACCATGAACAAACATTATAAAACTAAACATTTATTTCTTCTCAGAATAACTTCTTACCTTTGAGCTATATGTATTTCTCTTCAGAAGAGATAAACTGACATTCACATACACAGAGTATGTATTTCTTTGTGTTAACAGAATCGATGTTGATGTTAATGGGCTTAGAAAAAGGAAGCTTACTTGGTTACGCTGCTCAAGGGAGAAAGTGTGTACATCTGCATGTCACTGTGACAGACATTTCCGAAAGTCTCTGCTTGTAGGCATAATGTAGTGTTTTGTCTTTGGTCCTATCCAATTTTCCCCTTGAAATAGACTTCAGTTCTACTGCTTAAAGTGAATTGATTTGCCATTATGAGTTACTATAGGGTCTGACTTTTTAAAGCTGTATTAATAACATTTACTAAGTAGTGATAGAATTCATAAAATGAAAGAATATCATGCTTCCATGCATAATATTGGTATCATACTTCATTTCGAAGAGAGATAGCTGTTTTTGAAAAAAATACCACACCTTGCCAATATCTTTGCTTTTTTGAAGATATAACCTGCTATATATGTAATAACTATTATTATTGCTATTCATATATACTGTAAGCGAAACTTCTTAAGGTATACCTTATAAACACTGAATACCCTAAAGCAGACTGAAAAGTAGCCCAAAGTCTATTATTAGAGACATACCAAAGCGCTAGCTTTCTAGCTTGCTTGGCCTCATGCTGTGCTTCTAATGTATTTTATGTATCATATACCCTACGCAGGACATTAGTTGAAATTCAGCGCTCACAGTCAAGTTTATTAAAACTCAAAGGTAGGCAAATGTTGATTTTCTATCAAAGATAGTTCTTCTGAAATTACACAGGTCTTGACTGAATATTTACGTATTTACCTACTTTGAAATGTGTTTAAATCTTTATTTGCTTAACTAAAACTACTTTTATTTATTTTTGTAAAAAAAACCCAAGACAAACCAGAATATTTCTAATGAGTAGTCGATATTGAGTATTTTATCCTTAGGTTATTTGTTCAGATACATCTTGACTGATAATGACTGAATGTTGTTACAGTGTAGTGGCATTGCAGCTGTCAAGGATATGTCTGTAACCAAGGTGGTAGGGAATTAAAATA
>NW_010528105.1:0-13809 GCF_000687285.1 Phaethon lepturus
GCTTCTGCCTTTCTAATTTTGTCCCTGCTTGTGAATTAAATTATATGTATGAGGTATGGCAAAAAACTATATGCTCTTGGATAGAGGGACATCTCCATCTTTCATTATCTAGTCAGTTCATTATCTTCAGTGCACTTTATTATAACTATCATTTGTGTCTAATGCTAAACTCTGACCAAGTATCAGATGCAATGAAT
This sequence comes from Phaethon lepturus, assembly GCF_000687285.1. Taxonomy (NCBI): domain Eukaryota; kingdom Metazoa; phylum Chordata; class Aves; order Phaethontiformes; family Phaethontidae; genus Phaethon; species Phaethon lepturus. The sequence continues at coordinate 198 of NW_010528105.1, forward strand.
GCTGTTGTCCCTTTCTGGCTAATTCTATCTTCTGCAAGTTTGCATTGGGGTACAAGGAAAAAGTGTTAAGTACTGTCTTTGTACCTCACACTCTGATTTTATGATGTGTTTTACAGCCTTTAGACTATGAGATTTCGGCATTTCACACGCTGCTGATCAAAGTAGAAAATGAAGACCCGCTGATTCCAGACATAGCCTATGGCCCCAGTTCCACGGCAACAGTTCAGATCACTGTTGAGGATGTGAATGAAGGCCCAGTTTTCCACCCAAACCCAATGACAGTGACAAAACAAGAAAACATCCCTATTGGCAGTGTTGTGCTAACCGTAAATGCCACTGATCCAGATACTTTGCAACATCAGACTATCAGGTGAGTGCAACACCCTCTAATTTTCATCCATCAGAAAGTGAGTATGTCTTTTGTGCCCAAGAATTTGCCTGCCAGTGCAGAATTAAATTAAAGTTGTTTGGGCTCTGCATAATAAGAAGTGGCACTTTTTTTTTCCCCCCTGCAGTGAAGAGGTTCAATATGATGAAAACACAGAACTGCATTAGACAGGGGCAGTAGTTTTCAAGGCTATGAGGTTACTGCAGTAGAACAATCGAGTGCCACGAGCAATAGACATAGCTTGAAACTATTTCAAGACAAGTGCTTGAAACACTTTTGAACAGTGTTTCAAAATTACTTTTAAGCTGCTTGGTTATTCCTCTTCCTTCATGAGGGGCAGATAAATGTGTAAAAATTGAAAATGTGTATAGAAATAATTTATCTGTTTTACATATGGTTTAAGTCAGGTCATGATCATTTATAATGTCCCTCAGTGAAATAATGACCGTCCATCCACGTTCAAGGGCAGACGAAATATATCCCAGTAAAACACTGAAGTTACAGTAAGCTAAGACTTGGCCTTGCCCAGATAGATGAAAGTAAATTATTTCTGTGCTATGATAATATAGTCCCACACACGTGCCCTATCACAAGGATCAAACCTAGATATTAAGTGATGCCATCATCTTGTATTTTGATCCACCTGGTCTGGTTTTTTGGTTTTAGATTTGTTGAAAAATGAAAGATCAACTACCTTCTTGTCTAATACTAAATTGACTTTCCAGACAGCTTTTCTCAGCATTGGAGAATTGCAGTAAAATCTACATCTCTGTTTAGTTTTTCATTCTTACTTGTGAGTCTAATTTTCCCTAGATATCAATGTATATAGAAGCATAAAGGGCATAAACATCTTTGTGAGAATGACTTCAGACTTTACCTGAACAATGTACACTGTCAGTTTATACCACAGACGTAGATTTCTCTACTATCTCAGGGTTAATTAGCAGTGATTGTGCACTTCTTAAAGAAGGTTTGACATATGTAGTGTTCTACCAAACAAAAGAAAACTACTGATCTTGAAGATGTTCTCTGTCAGTAACAAATGCTGGTCAGCATGCCATTGCAAAGGACTGCGCTGACAGCCTTGGATTCGAATTATGAGAAGGTGAATTTAAGCAAGTGAGTGTGCTCAACTCCAAGGAAGGAGGAAAAACGCAAGGCAGATCATGAAAGGTTTTAATTCTCTGCATTGCCTCAAAAATACCTTGTTAATGGAGTATGAATATTTCGGTTTTCTCTATCAAAAATGGCTTTGAGTTCAACCATTGAAATATCGGGTTATCTGAAGGATGATTCTTCGCGTATGTCATTCTCCTTGTCTTCTAAATGTATTTATTTACAGAATGCCTTTTTATTCTTAATTGTAGTTTTTGCTCCAAAGATTCCTCATTTCATTCATTGTGGCCACACAAATATGTGTCTAAGCATGGAAAACCTACGTAATTTCTATTGCTTGTCAGATACAGCAATATGACCTTTAGCAGCATTACTCAGAATGTGGATTGTGTAGGTAAAAGATGTTTATTCCCTTTGGAATTGGGACCGAGTTTAAGAAACATAGTTATTGAAGTTCTTTATGAATTTTCATGGGAGAAAAGCCAAGAAAATACAAGGATTTGGTTACCAAAACCAACAATCCAGAAACTATTATCTGAATTTTTCCCCTTGTTCTACTGATTTTGCTGAATTTCTCCTAACTGCATTGACAGTGAAATTGGAGGACATACCAGTGAGTCACTGAAAACTCTAAATTAGCTTTAAGTATTGTTTGTAACCAGTTAAGTAACATAAACACTTTTTGCAGTCCACTACATTTCACAACTGGCTGCAAAGGAACTCTCAAATCTTCACTAGAACCAGCTCATAATCTAAACAGAATTTTCCCAGAAGTTTTACCATATCTGTATGGACAAAACCTGGAAGGTTTTTATCCAAAAGCAAGAGTTTGCTTTCTTATCATGCACATGCAGAAAACAAGAGCAGAAATAAGCTAGATGGGGTTGGGAATGAAGCATGATCATATACAGAAACTATGTAAAAGGAAGTGGCTGTATAAGAAGAAAATGCAAATGTAATGGAAATCTGGGAAATGGTGGAATGATTCAGGAAAGGCTAATTTGACTACCTGTATGTCCTTTAGCTAAAATAACATGAAAGCATAAAATAACATTTTTAAAAGATGCTTTTAACGCTGACAGTTATTATCGAAACACATAGCTAGTAGCAATGAAAAGGGAACACTTGTAGTGTATGAGAACAGCATCTGCAATTAAGGGCAGTGTAAAATTGCATGTATAAAGGACAAAGCTACTCACCAGTTTGGGTCTGGCCAAAATGTTTTCCCATAGGTTCCTACAGGCAGGTGTGTGTTTAGAGTTTGGGCTTAGGCCAAGGACTTTTACAGAGAATGCACACTGAGCTACATCGTTCTCAGACTGTGCTGCTATAAATTATATCATCAGAGTCTTTACTAAGATTATACTGGTAAAATAAAGTCCAAGCAGGCACAATACAGACTGTTAAATGAGATATTACACTAAATATCGATGACCACGAGTAAGCAATATTTTGTGTGCGCAAGCAATGAAAACCAGATTCGTATTGTGGGCACTGTGTGAACAATGTACATCACCCCCAGTCAAAGTATATATCTGTGCAAAATATGCAGGTGGATACAGAAAAAAGAACAACAGAGAATTAGTAATGTTACTTTTTGATTTTCAACCTATAATAACTGAGATACGTCTAACTGCAGGGATAATTTTAGTTAGTTTTCTGTATAAAACTTATAAGAGGGGCTGGTGATTATTTGTAATCAGGAAATTTAGTTACTCTACTAGATATAACATCACAAATGCATTTCAAGAACCATGTGTATAGTAGCCATTTGTGTCATTATCTACATCTGGATTGATTTTATTCTTTGAACGTTACATATCTGAATCAGATTCAAATTACTTATCTCTCTGAAAAATGTGGCTTACCTTGTAAAAATTCCTAAAGACAGCTGTACTTTTGAAGCAATTTTCTTTCTTATTCTACAGCTTGAAGTGTTTTTGCAGACCGAGAATTTCATTTAAAAGCTCAAACAAGCTGGCAAAAATGTATTACACTGAAAAAAATATGATTCCAAGTTTTTGTAAGACTCAAAAGCACATACCTTGAGCTCTAGCTATTTGTTTGCACATGATTAGCAGTGAACTTTCATGGTGTCATCTATTCTGTGATCTATTGTCGTTAACATTTGAAGAAACTCAAGGTGGAGGTAGAAACATCATCCTGGAAACAAGAACTGTGTGCTCATATCGACTAGCTAAATAATTGTAGGCATCAAGTTAAATCTTACTCGCTCATATACTCGTATAATATAATACACTCTTACTTACTCTTATAATTACTAAATTATAGCTGTTTAGAACTAGGTTAACGCTGACTTTCACAACTATACCCAGATCTGTGATTTCCTATGAATAGTCTGCAATGAGTATAGTGAGCTTTGGACTATGGATGCTGTAGAAATGAAGGAGCAGACAGAACCAGTGGTTTTTCCTGAACATATACCTTGGGGTGGAGAATAATGTTTGTTCTGCTGTGATCAATCCCAGAAAGAAAAGGAACCTGTTCGAGTTGGATCACATTTCTTAGAGTCATTATCCTTTTTTTTTTTTGAGTATTTAATTCCCTCTACAGTTTCCAACTTTTTTAGAATTAAAAAAATAAAGAAATCCAGAAGGCACCATTTTAATTATAACCCAACAATTTATTAATAGAACAGTAATGAAGTTTCTGAAATTTGATTTCTTAATCAGGGATCATTGTTATTTTTGTGCCAGATTTAAGAGTTTAATTTTGGGTGCTTCTTCCCAACCTCTGAAATTTTAATCAGAAGTTTCAAGTGTACATGTCAATGAGAAGTTAAAGGCCAATTTAATAACATTTTTTACCTTGGGAAATTAAAAGAAGAACCTCAGTCTCTGAAATCCATTATTAAGAGTAGATCTTAATTAAACACAATTACTGTCCTCAATATTTGTCTGTGTGAAGAGATTGGTTTCAGTATTTTTCCTTTTTTTGGATTCAACAAGTCCAGGATATTCAATAGTTAGACTTTTAACTACGTGTAAATAAGTTGTTTACTGCAGTGTATTTGTAATTTTTAATTAAAGCAACGTTCTCTGGTTTCATGGTTTACCATAACAATATATTTTTATTACCTACTGTGCTCTGGATTTTAAATTCTTTATGTAAATATATTATTGCGATATTTATTCTCAGTAAGCCGTGTGACTTAATGCTTCAGAAATATCTTCACAAGAAAAGTTTATTATAGCTCTAAAGCATATCTAATTCATTAAGTAGAATTAAAAAGCAGTATTTGAAGCTGGAGAACTTAGAACCCAAACTGCAATGAGTTTTGTGGGAATATACAAGACTGCCAAAAATATTTGAAGCAATATATGTAAATAAGATATATATTTGTGCATGTGTGTGTAATTTTTTGTTTGGCACCTGAATCCAGCTGACCCCACATAGTATAAGTGGCTTCCAGAAGCACAGGTACATTGTCTTAGTGGTGAAGTCTCAACTGTAGAAATTTGACAGCCAATTTTTTGTGTGGAAGTTGACATCCTTTTATTTGATTCTGATCTCCTCATATCAACATCTCATTAATTTAGTGGAATTACATAAATGTGAAACCAATAAATCTCCATTTGTTTGAGATTAATCATTTCAGATTAGGGTAGCCTGTGATGGATCCAGCTATCCAGATGCCTCTTAACATACAGCCTGGATGTTCAACTGCTATAGCACCACGACTCTACTGGCTGTGTGTTTGAGAGCTCTGCTAGTCTGGAAATGGGAGCAAAGGAGTATTTATTATTGCCATCATTTCCAAATAACTGCTACTGGTCTTCTGAAAGGTGGATAGATTCTGCTTCTCTTTATATAAAGTGCACTTTTCTATACTGCAAACTAATTGTATAAGTTAATGAGGCTTCATCCGTGAACGTCAGACCATGGGTTTGATAAGGCTGGAACTAACAGACACTGAATTAATTAAGTGATCATGTTTGGTTGGTTGTCATTTCACCAAGAGCAATTGGACAACAGACTGGTCATTGACTTTGGGAATGGGAACTTTTACTACTGGGCCACATTTTGCTTTAGATTACATCATCATAACTTTGGGGTCGGTGCCTAGAGAGTTGGTGGAAGTCAGTGGAAATGTTCCAAATTCTTATTGATGGCAACCATGATCTGCATACTCTGTCAAAAAAAAAAGGACTGCCTAAAATTCCGTAACATAGTGCTGAAACTACACTGAAGTGGAGTTTATAGTTCAGTCAGTTTCTTCCAATTCTCAAGTACTTGAGAATTGAAAACTAAGGAGAATTCAGTCCTTGGAAAAAGCAAGCTTACTTCTGTTACTTCTCTTTGCTGCCAATCACCACCCTTACATGTAGTGAATATATAAGCCATGAATTGCAAAGATAATTCAAAAAGCCTTTTTCATGTCTCTTGCCAGGATTTTTTCAGAGATCCTGAACCCCCTCTGAACAAGGATGAGGTTTCAAATCACATTTCTCACAAACACCTAAGGGACCAATTTTGCATACTTGGTTGCACATCAAGCCTTTTTAAAGCACTTTTGTTGCAGGTGGAGGTCAATAAACTTGCTTTTTGGGATACGCTACAATCACTTACAGAAGTACCATATAATGAGAGAGGGATAGAAAGTCTTAAAGATGAATGCTTATGAAGTAACTCAGTCATTGTTAAATATGTCTCCTAGAGTCTGAAGGACTTGTCTTTGATTCCTAACAACAGGAGATTTGTTTTCCTTGTGCAGACAGAAGAATAGTTCTGTGGTTATAAATGAATGGCTGAGCCATGCTTTCAGCATGTAGCACCGGAGTTTTTCACTGTAAGTTACGCCCAAGAGCATCTCAAGTTGGCTCTGCAGTTTTATTTATGGCCTGCCTGAACCCAGCTATTGGGAATTTGTAGCGTATCTCCAGATCTGAAGTTGCTGTATATTGGACAGGGCACATTGTTTTTCTCTTCCTTTCTCATTTTTTAAGTTAGAAGGAGAGCCAGGTAGAGAGGGAATCTGCTCGAAGCAAAAAGTTTTTCTTCTTCTGTCTTGCAAAAGTTTGCAACGCAAAAATACTAACTCTAGAGAACTGCATGTATTGGGGTATCCAGCGAGCAATGCTGGAAAAGGAGAGATTTAATCACCTCTGAAAGAAAGAACTTGGCCAATTTCCTCGTGCTACAAAAGTACCACCTATAATTGCAGGCACCCGCTAGTCAACCGTTAGCTCAACAGTATTCTACACAACAGTCTTTTCTCTGAAATTGTTTCTTGAATGTGTTAATACTATCTGTGTAGGTAATCACTGTGTTTTATACATATATGTTGCTATCATAATACTAATCTGGAGGGAAAAATTAATGAAAAAAATGCATTGTCTTTTTTTTTGGTCGTTGTTTGACCAAACTGACTTCCACTTTTTGTTTAATGAAAAAGTAAACAAACCCTTCTTTGCCCATACAGAAAACTCTTTAGGCCTATAGCAAGATGGGAAAAGAAGAAAAATTTTTTCTGGAATGGTATTGTACCCTTTTATTCTCATCTCATACCCCTGACCACACTGATGTAACTCTGGAAGGGTCATAATGGCTTAAGAGTAAAATCAGGCCCCATTTTTCCTGTTCAGAAGATGATTTGTAGCTGGGCAGCACTGTGTGGATATATCACTGACTCTGAATTAACATGGAGGAAGCAGCTGGTTAAAAAAAAAAAAAAGGTCTCTGGCAGAAATACTGAGATGAGGCTGAAAATAAATGACTGGAGAAAAATTCCAGTGCTGAGAGAATTAAAACATCTGCCATATGTGGAAGCCAGGTCCTACAAAAGCTGTAGATGGCATCTAACGCTGAACATTCAGGAAAGCCCACTTTCAACCCTGTCAGCTTCAGTATCGGAGCTGTACGATTACAGGACCTTCTTCTCCTCAGAGTAGTGAACAGATGTTCATAGTCTCCTTCCCAAAGCCTGTTATTCAGTGTGTTTATTACTCGTAGGCATTCCCTGGCTTGCTTAATTTACAACCAACCTGTCAACACCTCCCTTTTAGCACCTTGGAGAGTCCTGAGGAGTCCTTGATTTCTCAGTTGCTTCTAGTGTTTCTCCTAGTGGTGAACACCTCCGAGTCTCCCCCGTTGTTTCTTCTTGCCCTCTTCTTACTGATATTCCCTGTCTCTGTGTTGGGGCAGATGTTAGGCCTCATCTCTCCTTGTCTGCTTTTGTATGTCTTAATTTGTAACGCTTAAGGACGATCCCTCTAACTGGTTGGTGCTAAATTTTGGTATGCCAGCTTTTGCCTTGCAGGGAGGTGGGGGAACTCCCATACTTACTTAGTCTTATCAATGCTAACATCTTGTCTTACTGCTTGGTTCTTCCTAGCAGTTGCCAAGGTTTGGGGGAAAGATTAATGTACATAAACAGGTTGCTATAGCACCTAATTTTTCCTTACCCTCTCTTAGTAGAAAAGGAGGCTGAGCAGAGAGTAAATTTTCACCCAGACTGAATGAGGCAGTTCTCCTGAAGAACAGTGTCCCTTTCCTGAGGAAAAAAAGATTAATCCTTCTCTCTTTGATTAGTCCCTGAAATAGCAGAAGTGTCTGATTTAAATTATTAAAGACTACCTAAAGCAGGGGTTCCGGGAATTCTTAATCTAGTGATTCATAGTTTTGCGGGGAACCCAGCTACCTGACGGCAGACTTTATCATTCCTGACGATGCTTGTTAGAAGGTCGTATTCGTATTCCTAAAATTTTCCATCTGCTTTACTCTGTTAGCATAAATTATGCTTAATATGTTGATATTAAAGCTATGGAGGATAGAATTGAGAATTTGTGTTTCCATGTAATCAAATAAGCCATAGGAACCAATTTTAACTTCCCTTGGTATTTCCTTAAGAATCCCAAATTCTTAATTAATAATGATGAATGTAACATTTAAGGGGAGTTTAATTAGACCCTCTGTCTTTATCCTGTATAACAATATTATGCCACATTATGCTTTCAACCATGTCAGCACTCAGAATGAATGGCTGTGAACTGTGAAATTATAGGGCACATTTTTCATGTCACTGACTAAACAATATTGCAGATCTTCTTGAGAAATATAACAATAGGATATATCAGTCACAAGTTATGCTTGCAGTAGAAGTCAGATCTTGACAATAACTCACTTTGTCATTACTGTTCTCTTCTAGTTTCAGAAAAGGCAGGATTTTGCCTCTGGAAGAAGTAAAGAGTGTCTTGATTATAATAAGTTAGCTATCAAGTTTGAGAATGCTGTGTGAGGAGGTGAGTTGACTGAGAAAGGGGTGGTATGAATTTCTGTTACTATTTTAAAGCCATTGAAATCTTGAGTTGCGCTCAGCCAAGCTAGGTCGTGCGTGCACATCTGCATGTAGTTACAACTTTCAGTGGTGCTCTGACAAATTTATTTGGACTGGTAATATGTAAGATTGTAGCTCCAGTGACCAGTGTTATTTTATATGAAGACAAAAGCTGGAAAACCAAAGACTCAAATAAAAGTTTTCCAGGATGACTAGTAATGTACCTAGGCCACAATCTCGTCATCAAGTGGAAGTATCTAATTAAGCCATTATTGTTCTTCTTGTGGGGTTCAGCACTTCTGTCTTTAAAGCAGGCATAGATCTCGGGTAACACCAGAGCAGGTGTTGTCTGGCATTCATGACCTGATTGGCAAAGGGAAACACTGTAATTCTTCCATAGCTTTTTGTCCTGCTGTGGAGATACGAGGTGCTATGGTTATGGCTATATTTCATTAATTTGCCATCTGCAGAATAAGGACAGATTAAATTATGGACACACTCAGCTCAGTGGCAAAATTCCCACTGAATCCGGGTTTAGGATTTCATGTCAGAGCAGAAGCTTTCCCAAATACGTAGAAGTTCTGTTGTATATTTTCAGCCACTGCTCAACCGCAAGACATCCCTAGTCTGTGCATTTCAAGGCATAAAGAACCCCATCTTCTTTCAGCCTCACAGACAGTTATTCTTGGAGTGGAATTTAAGTTCAGTGAAGAAATTGTGAGCAGGTTTAAGGACTTATTTTTACTAAGTGGAGCTCTGCAATGTTACTGTAATAGGAAAAAAGTCTTGTAGAGTTCAGTTGGAATTTTTCTATTAACTTAGTAATAAGGATACCAATTTCTGTAAAATAGTTTCTGAGTAAGAGTGAAATTATGCACTTTGTTAAGCAGCAGTAAGCCTGCAGATTCATTCTTTGTTAAAATGTGAATTGCTAGGGACTGACTTCCTAATTTTAGGACCATTATGCTCTAGGTAAATATTCCTACAGAGACATGCATGCCTACTCTACATATAGCTAGATAATTATTATCCATGTGATCCCTTGGGGCAGCTCCATTGGGTAGTACTTAGCATAGCATTGCCTTGGAGATACTAACCTGTCTCACCCAGATTTCATTTAATAGTCCAAACCCTGGAGAATTTTTACACATTTACCTATTTTAATGGGCCTGTCAGAATAATGTTTCCTCTTTTTCCTTTCAAATGGGAAATTTTCAATAGAATTCTGCCTGCCTAAGGCCCCACCTCTCTGGAGACTCAGCCCTGGGTCATTGGTAGCATTTTATACATAAAAAACAAATGCAGGCACAGAGTTTATCTGATAATGCTTCATGGTTAGCACAAGAAATTTTTTGTTAGTAGGGTACAAGGTTTGCATCTTCAAAATGGAGCACTCAAAATTTGCTTCTGGCCCTGGAAGCTTCTAAGTTATTAACTAGTGTCTAAATCACATTTTAGTAGAGAAAGAAAACAGCACTGTCTCAGTTTTGCATATCTCCATGTCAATTGTGTTAAGTTAGTTTGACTCATGGAAACTTACAGAATTTAGGTTTTTAAGTACAAGGAAATAAAGAAGAAAAAGCCCATGATAGCTTTAATCATTGTATAACTGTAACCCTTTGAACAAGCCCTTCTTTGTGCAGTTAGGTGAGTTTTTTCATTTCAGCTTCTGTCATTTCAGTAAAAAAATAGCAGATGCTTTTAGTTTTAAAGGTCTTGAGGCTTCCGTTTTTTGTCTGTCAAATGGAAACATTAAAATTCATCCCCACAGTGATATACTATGGACATGCATCAAAGGCAGCTGGCAAAACATTTGGATCCCTAATGGCAAGGGAAAAGTGCGTGAGAAGTTTAACTCTTGAGCATCCAATCCAGGCTTAAATAGCACAGAGTAATTAAGACATAATAGTTAATGAGAAGCTTTGGAGAGGATTAAATACTTTCCATTTACAGAGCACTATATGTTATGTGCACTGAATGCAATAGATAATCAAGCAGAAAATAAAACTATATATGTCCAAATAGTGGAAGACTGTTGGTAAATTATTTGCTTCACTGGTAGCACACTGCAGTCAAGCAAGGCCTAGATATAAAGTTTATCAGCAGCTGTCAGTGTGGCAAATTAAGGTTAAACAAACAACTGTAATTCTTCCATTTCCTGTCTTTTCAGTACTTAATCCCGTAACATCTAATAAAAGTTCTTTTTGTGTCATAAACGAATACTTTTGTGGAGCTTTTTCCTCTAACTTCTTCATATTTCCATCATCGCCCAGCAGATTTCTTAAATGACACACGTTTGCCATGTTGCTTAACGTATATCTGAAAGGGGCTTGACTATTATGATGATGAACACGATATAAAAATTGTGCTGTATAGAGTAGATTTGTTGTAGGCAGTATATCAGAGCAAGCATTCAAATGTGCACACAGGACACTTAACCTAACAAAAAAGGTGATTTCTAACCTCTAAAGAAATATTAGAGAAGTGTTCAGCACGAGCTCACCTTTTAGCAAATAAAGGATAATTTTCCCTGTAAAGAATATCCTTAATTTTCTATTTCCCTGAAAAACACGGGGCTTTTCGTAGGTTGTATATTGTATGTTGAAATATATATAAAAGGGCCATTTTCTCAATCCTGCTATACCTTGTGATACGCTTTTCAGAATAACTAGCAGAATTTAATTTCTGTCAGTATTCTCTACTAATATTTACATGTATAGGACCAAATTTGTTTTGCAGTAAGATCAGTTAGAGAAGGGATGTTACAATGAATATCCCCTGAGTGTGGAATCTGACTTTTAATGTTGTTCAGTAAGTGAAAAGTAGTATTTCATTTTTCTAACACCCCTTGAAGACGCAGGCAGAAAGGGAGGGAGGGGGTGAAATTCAGTGCAGCAACCTAATACACATGTAACAACCTAGACTTGATGGCATTATAAATAAAACAACTCAGACATGGTTATACACAATCTCAAAAAGCGATAAAGGCCAGACAGGTAAGAGGGAAGTCCATGGGTTTTAAAGTGCATTTGGACAGCTTGAATGCCTGAGAATCTGATTCATAGAGATTAGAAAAGGTAAATCACACTTCCCTGTTCATTTGTCACGGTCATTAAAGATAGCGAGTCAGGCAAACAAAAGAAACTGGCCTAAAATAAAGGAAAAGATGTGACATGATATCACACATTGCTCCAACATTTAGGACAGAAAGTGGTTGCATGTTTTTTGTATAGTTCAGTGTACTCGGTCAAATAAACCTCAGATAGGAGATTGCCTGTTATTACAGAAAGAATGAAAGAGAATTAATTAAGTTTCTTCTGTAAGAACTGCACCCATGAAGTGCATAGTATATTCGAAATCATCTGGAAAAAAATGAAAAATTAATTTGTGTTGTTATTATCCAGGAATAAATGTGCCTTTTTCTTTATACTATTGGATTGAATCATAATGTGAATTTTCCTTGAATTTTTTATATTCACATTATCATACATGCTACTGAATTTCTCACCTACCCTTTCCTTCTTTGTTACTGAATGCTACAAGGTTGGAAAGTATTTTTACTCGGTGGGTATTAATTCCTCTGGGCTACATAATTGTACAAAAGCATCATGACAGTCTATTTTCCTACTACAAATACAGTTATTTTTATGCAAAGCTAAACTAAAGAACTAAAGGGAAAAATAACTTAATTGCTGCAATAATAATACCTGAGTGACACATTTTGTGGAATTAGAGTTCTATTTCTATGGAGACAAAGTTATTAATTTGTTGGCTCTTCGCTGATTTATAAAACCCCGTGAGAATTTCCAGTTCTTCCACATAAAGCCAGACCATTAATCAAACATTAGACAGCCTTGCATGTATTTTTCACATAGACGTTGACACGAAATTATTATCATGTTCATGTATCATAATATGCAACTGAAAACATAATCTGATGCTGAGCAACGGTAAGGATATGTTTTTTACTAGGACATCAATTTAGTGCAAGTTTTTATGTAAGTGCCTCTATACTTTTCCAAAAGTAGTGCCTGCGCAGAGTAATTCTCTCATGTCTGTGTGAATAACTCATAGAATTTCCTTGAGAAATCCTTCCTGGACAAATGTATTTGCATGCACTTGTGTGTATAAAATATTTTTCATGAAGAAACACTAGGAATTTAGAGGAAATATGGGAAAATGTAGGGTACTAAAAAAGGTTAATGAAAGTCTAACTTTTTTCGTTAAAAAACCCACGTCCTTATTTCCTTCTCTTGCACTGTCCCTTACAGAATTCAACCTTTCTAATAGGTGCTTAGTCGATTAAACAGGGAACAAGGAGTTAACGAACTCCTAACTCATCGACTGGCACCCAGCTGTGACCAAAATCTTGCTGGCTTGATTCTGTTTCATTCTAAAATATTTTGGCTGGGTTTGGAACTCCACACGTATTCTCCACATACCTCCTACCATTTAGGAAGTCCACGTGAAGGGCCTGAGCCAGGATAAGCCTTTTCCTTCCCCACCTCCTCCCCCCAGTGCCAGGTACCAGCAGAATCTGAGTTTCCAGCACGCTGCTGTGCTTCTGCCGAGCTCCCGCGTCAGGGATCTGGTGGCGGGCAGGGGACAGATGCAGTGGCGTTTCCTTGGTTTAGAGCTGGCATCGATGTCACGGGGTGTACAGGAGACGGGTTAGCGAAACCATCTGGCCTTGCTGATAAAGCTGTACCCACAGGCACCCATCCCCGGGGCGCGGAAACGCAAAGGTAGTGGGAAGCGTGTCAGTGAGTTCGCTCGGGTCTGCGCGCCCGGGGCCTAGCGGGCGCAGGGGC
>NW_010528106.1:0-6455 GCF_000687285.1 Phaethon lepturus
GTTGTTGTGACCGAAGCGCAGGACCCGGCACGTGGCCATATTAAACCTCATACGGTTGACCTCCACTCATTGATCCAGCTTGTCCAGATCCCTCTGCAGAGCCCTCTTACCCTCCAGCAGACCAACACTCCCACCCAGGTTGATGTCATCTGCAAACTTACTGGGGGAGTACTCGATCCCCTCATCCAGATCATCGATAAAGATATTGAACAAGACCGGCCCCAGAACCGAGCCCTGGGGAACACCGCTTGTGACCGGCCGCCAGCCAGATTTAACGCCGTTCACCACAACTCTCTGGCCTCGGCCATCCAGCCAGTTCCTCACCCAGCAAAGAGTAAATCTGTCTAAGCCACAAGCCGCCAGTTTCTCCAGGAGAATGCTGTGGGAGATGCTGTCAAAGGCTTTACTAAAGTCCAGGTAGACAACATCCACAGCCTTTCCCTTATCCACTGGGCGAATCACCTGGTCATAGAAGGAGATCAGGTTGGTCAAGCAGGACCTGCCTTTCATGAACCCATGCTGGCTGGGCCTGATCCCTTGGTTGTCCTTCACATGACCTGTGAGCACCCTCAAGATGAAGGTGGCACCTTCACCTTGTGGCAGTCTTCCTCACTCTCGTAACATAGTGTGGAAAAAAGCTTGCCATGAAGCCAAGAATCAGTGACATCTTAATAACATAATATTATAGCAAAATCATAGCTTCTTCAAATTTGAAGAAGCACCGAAATGCAGAACTTTTAGAAGTTATACACTGCAGAAGACAAGTCCTGTGCTGCATGGCCCTAACTCAGATGATTTTCATGGAGGTTGATACAGATGAGAAGGACTGAAGGATCTGACCCATAATGAGCCAGTTTTGGTCATGCCTTGGTAAGTATTATGGAAATCTGGACTATTTAAGGGCTTGTCAACATATAATGTGAATATATATGCATATAATATTATCTTTGTGAGTACTATATTGACTCCATACAATGACATACATTTGTATGGGCGTGAAGCAGGGAATAGTGGATGGGTTTCATGAGATTCCTGCAAGAGCTGAATATCACTTTGTGTGAGACTGTAGCCATGTAAATCCCTTACTAGTCTGCAGAAGCTTTATTCTAGCAAGGAAGAAGTAAAAATATCTCCAGGAACAGATCAGAGAAGCGAGTCAGAGTGTTTGCTTCATGGAATCCTATTTCTTGACTCAAATAACTGGTCAGCTATGTCCACCTCTGTATCCACTGTAAGGCAAACATGCAGAGAAACTGCCTGATATTAAAGGCACATTTTCATTTATGCTTGTGTCTCAAAATACATTTTGAAAGCTGGCAGGTGGCAGGGGGATCAAGTCATTGTTCCTAAAGGAGAGCAGGACCTCAAATGCCAACCCTAGCTCAGACTTCTTTGAAAAGCCAAATGAACTGGAAGAACGCAGACATGTAATTTAGTTTGGGGGAAATGTGAATATCATGTCCACAAAGACAGAAGCTAAAGATAGCAAGGCAAGTAGTTGCCTTGGGAAACAGGAATGCATTAGAGGTACAGGTTAAACTCAGAAATCTGAAACTTTGGTTTCATACAGATTATCAAACAACAACTTCGTAGGCAACCTAAAATGCTAATGAATTTCAAGATGATCTGATGACAAAAACCTATATTGTCATAGGACAGGAGGCAATGCGCACAAACTGAAACACAGGAGAGTGAACCATCTGAAGTTAAGGAAAGGCTTTTTTACTATGAGAGTGTCTGAACACTTGGCATGGGTTGCCCAGAGAAGCTGTGGAGACTCTATCCTTGGAGATACTTGGAACCCAACTGGACACTGTCCTGGACAACTGGCTCTAGGTGGTCTTGCTTGAAGAGGGGGTTTGCAGCAGACAATGTCAAGAGGTCCCTTCTGACCTCAGCCCTTCTGTGATTCAGTGAAGACTGAAGCAACTGGGTGGATGATACCGTCTAACACACTGCATCGTGCATCTGTGATACCCCATGTACGATCCAGTCTAGATTTTCTTTTTAAGAGATGTAAGACTTCTTAGGTATTCTAAGACAAATTGTTGTTGTTGTTGTTATATTTTATTATTATTTAATTATTAAAAAATGAAGGAAACTTACCCTTCTGTAACTTTGTCAGATCATCCTTTGTTTCCAGAAAACATTCTTCAAACTGCAGGAAATACAGAAGAAAAGATGTCTGGTCACTGAATGTTCTAGCTTCTGCTTTGCATGAGACAGTGAGGGCAGAGCGCGCTGTGTTTTGGGGAATTTTATTAAAAAAAAAGATAATCAGATTTTGAAGTGGTATCTTTAAAAACATATTTTGCCTCTGTCACATGTGATTCATATTTTTGTGCAGGTAAGATTTTGACTAAAGCTGAGGTGACTGAAAGGCACAAAACCCTGCCTGCTGAGGACAGGACCACACCGCTTCTGTTGTCAGTGCTGGCAAGAGATGGTGCAGGCAGAGGAGAGGATAGGGAAATTCACACTGCAGCAGCAGAACTGTGTTATAGGTCCTTTGCCACAAGCTGGCAAAAGGAGGGACGAAGAGAAGAGATTGTGTGACCCGTGCAGCTTTCGGGTGCATTGTCCGTCACCATGACAAAAACTCACAGCTCTTAAAACATACAGATCCCCACACTGTCTCTCCATTTTTAATGTCAGAAACTGTTAGAGGTAAAAACAAACACTCTATGTTTTATAACATACAGTACCTTCAAGTGTAAGCTACACTGTAGTAAGCATAATAATTTATTGCTATTTTGGACACTGGGATTTAACTGAAGATCTTCAGAATTGAAAGTGCTTGACCCCTGCAATCAGAAGATAAGAAGCCAGGTTCTGCTGCTATGGTTTTAAATATTTTCTTTCACTAGGTACGGGGGAGAGACATTTAAGGTATGACCAGTAGGCTTGGCACATGATGAAGTGAAACGGGAACTTGCCCCTCTGCTTAGGGTAAGCTAGTGGTCATTGTTGGCTTGGTCAGCAATGCACTAAACACAGAGCTTGAAACTGCTGGTCAGTCACATTTTTTATAAGGAACAGTAAAAATAAGGATTCGTCACATGCTCTTAGTATAAAAAACACAGGCAAACCTCAACCCCAGCTGCTGCTAGTAGCCACCGTATTGATTCCATTCGGCCTCGTCCATTGAAGTAGTGCAGCTTGGGTTTCCCAGACATGTTTCTATGTGCCTGATTTCCTATTATCTGGAATAAAGAAGTAAATTTTGCAAAATAAAGATTCAGAATGCTGATTTTGAGTCTCTAAATGGTTCTCAAGTCTTGGTCAAAGTTCTCTTGTTTGAAACCAATGATTTGTGGTCCAAGACTCTCATCAAATTAGTAGACGAGGTAAAAGATTATTTTAAGAGATTGCATTGTATCATTTTGCCTAAGATGTCTTTTACATTTGCAGTTTAGTTAAGCAGAAGTCTGTACTGAGAGCAATTGGCCCATATCGGAGAACAAGGAAATCAAAACCCATTTGCATGCCAAAGCACTGTGCTCTGACCGAAAAGCAGAGTATGCGAGAGAGATACACAACTCTGTTTTCTTTGGCATTATCAGGATACAGTTTACTGTTTAATCAGATATACAATATAAACCCAGCAACTGCTGTGCTTTCTCCAGCAGCCGTTATGCTCTATTCTAAAAGAAGTGACAGGAAAAATTTTTCTTCCGCATGGTAAGCATTCAATCTCATTTACAACACTCCCCACTCCTCTCATTTCTTTAGGCAAGCACCTGAGGACACGGAATTTAATTTTGTCTCTGGTAACATTAGATTTGCCTTTACCACAGACAGAGCCAAAGTGCAATACCTGCTGGTTCAACTCCAACTCTTTGCTGGAATTTAAAGCAACAACAGCTTCTAAACAGACTGTCATCCCCCCCATTCAGAACCAGTACATGCACATCAGCAGCAAACGTGTAGACAGAGCGTAGTTTATACTAGCTTCACAGTTACTAACACCGTGTCAACAATAAAGCTGAAGCATTAATAGCAGCAAAAGCAAATGGCTAAAAAAGAATCCCTTGTAAATAACGTCATGTTCTCTACAGTAGGAAGAAGGGGGTAAGAGGAAGCACTCCACGCTTCTGAGATCTAAATTTCTTTTTCTTAAATCTATACGCCTAGAAAGCAGTTGATTAATAATTTAACATTTAATGCACATAACCATGTTAGTAAAGAAAGTATGTACAAGTATTTAATCCATAAAACCCACTCACTGACTTAGTTTCAAGTACACTAATTCCCTATGCAGGTCCAAAATCAAAAAAGCTTACCTTGTACACAGTGTAACTCACTCTAAGCTCTCAGTAGCTTCGCCTCGAGATTATCTAGGTCTGTAGCCCCTCCTACAAAGAGAATTGCAAACAGTTCTCTGCCAATGGAAAATTCCTATTTCTTAAACAAATAAAACCAATTAGGTCTGTTTAGTCACTTCTCACCTACAGAAAATAAATTCCTGACTAATGCTGACATGTAGAAATGTAAGATTCAAGAGAGGTCATGATCATTGGGAACATCTATGCCAGCGGAATATTGTGTGCTTCCTATTTTCATTGTTTGGCAACCTGCTAGTTAAAAATAATCAGAATGGCTGAAAATCTCCCATGATGAAAAAAAAAAACTGTGATAGTAATCAACATTTTATTTTAATATTTTATGGTTTTTTACTTTTAACAGATTGCCGCTTCACATAAATCACATCGACTAATTCAGCTTGAAGCCTTCATAAGCTTCCTTCCTTCCTTCCCTTTCTGATGGGGGATATTCCTTCAGGACATTTTTTCTGCTGAATTTCATTCCTGAACATAGAAGGTTTGTTTTCTGTTTCTGTCAAAAATGTTTCCCTGAACTTTCACTTTCCCTGGTGAAAAACCACACCGAAGACAACTGTAGGAGACAGTAAATGAAGAGCGGCATCAGAAGACAAACTGCCCTCTGCACTCCTGACTGTTTTCTTCTGATAACTCTGTTGACTTCAAAGAGTCAACACAGCATAAACTCCCATGCACCATCTTGCCTGTCTAATCTAGCTGGTTAATACTGTCGTAGGCATCACCTGCAGGCAAGGTCAACGTGCTATGTAAAAATCTGCTGAATCGCCCTGAATGTAACTGTGAGCTGGGATATTCTTCTCATATTACACAGGGAGGTTGTATGATTTGTACTCTAGCAAACAAAAAAATTAGTTGATACAGTACAGGAGGGTTCTCTCCTTCCAGTCCTTCCCATAGACATTGTACTTTGCTGCTATGTAGCTGAAAATGATCCTCGTCCCATCAGTCGCCACCGCTGGGGCCTGTCACACCAATGTGTTCCATACTTGACATTAAAATAAGCGGAATTGTTTATTTAGAGCTAGAACCACAGAAGGATGAGGCATCAAAATAGTCACCACTGCAACATCATGTCTTTTAAGAGGCGCCTAGTCCCCAGATGGAGCACCCTGTACCCTATATGGCCCATGAGGAGAGCCAACCTTCACAGAAGGGGACTCCTCACAGACAGCACATCCTATAGCCTCTGCCTTTGGGTTCAGGCTCTTTCTTTTCTTATCTCCCTCCCTCCGCCCCCTTCCTACATTTGGCAAGTTCTTCTCTGCAGCCTCCAAAATCCTGCAGCAGGGCTCAGTTACCTACGCAGAGGTGTCCACGTCACTATGCGTGTTCCGGGGCGTCTGCTGGCCTCCAGCTGCTGCTCCAGAGAGCCAGGCTCTGCGGCATGCGCCATGGCAGGATGGCCAGCCCTGCCGGGGTGCCACAGAGAGCCCCTGCCATCAGTGCTAAGTGCAGCAGGAGCCCACTCTTGGTATCGCTGTAGGAGCACAAGCTGGCCACATTTTTGTTTTCTGTTAACATCCAGCCCAAAATAATTATGAACTCTGCATAAGAATGTTTTATTTGCTTACTTGAGAAGTGACTTCTTTCCTCTCTAGGCTACTGGGAGTGCTGACGTGTGCTGTTAGCACAGGGTTTTTTAAGAATAAAAGGTCAAACTATGCTGCTGGAAAGTGTTTCTGGCATTGTTGGACAGACATGACTCAGAATCTAGGATAATGTGGGAGATTAAACCTTTCCCTGCATAATGTGCACCGAGGTGCGTCTGGTAATGTTTCACAAATCCAAACTCACCCTTAGGAGGCTTGGCTGGGACATATCCCAAAAGGTCTAGTGACTAGTCCTACAAGGACTTGACATCCACTGTAGCAGAGGACTGCAGGGTAAGAAAACATGAGTTCAAGCATGAAAGTTAATCACAGTGTAGACAACTTGGGAAAACTCATCTTGCCTAACTTTGTAGACACCTACCTCTAGTCTAGCTGCCTAGTCTCCTTTAAATAGGTATAAATGCAAGTAGGAGGAATCCCTCACCATGTACTTGAGCTATAGCTGATACCCGAACGAAAGCCAGCAGTGTGCACTCATGTCCTGGTTTCAGCCAGGATAGAG
>NW_010528107.1:0-7538 GCF_000687285.1 Phaethon lepturus
CATCCAGCCAGTTCCTCACCCAGCGAAGAGGGTCTTGATAAAGCTGTTGCTGCTCACATTATATCCCTTCAATGTGTTGTCACTACTGTGCAAGAGCATCGTATTACTACTAAAAAAGGGTTATCAGTTAAAAAAAAATAATGCTCATTCACAAGCCTGTTACACTAAAACATACTTTAGTAAATAGGCTACATCCAAACAAATTTTTCAAGAGTTTTTTTCCCACCCATTCCTATAAAGCTTCCATGAGCTAAAGGAATATTTGACTACGGCTTTCGAGGCTCCCAGGTGTCACTGCAACAACTCAACTGAAACAAGTGAATGTTTATTTCTCATTTAGATTCAACACAGCTCAAACCATGCTAGGTAGTTTGTGAAACAACACAACCCCATCACTGAAAAAAAAAACAAAAAACCAAAAAACCCAAAACTCTTTTTCATCTTCTGAGTCTTTGGGAGGAGATAAAAGGATTAAAAAAATATCCAAAGCTTCTGAAAGGAAATCTCTTCGAAACTGATCTTCTTGATGCTTGAGTAGTAATATCATGCTTTCAAGTATGAAGTGTTTTCTTCATTGGATAAGATACAGCATTAGCTACCACCCATAAGCTTTGGTCCACACTGCTTTCTTCTTGAACTCTGCAAGAGATCTCAAGGCCAGAAGTGTAACTGTGAAGACAAGGACAAATGACATTAATTTGTGTAGTCCAGACTAGAAAGGATGTGACAGTATTCTCCCTAGTTATTTTACTAACACAGGTATAGATTCAGTTCTCCTTTTACTGACTCTTTCCATGACTTCATTTCCTGACAGCTTCTGATGCTACTTCTGCTGTTTACACGATACATTAGCCTTTACACACCTCTGACATGTGATGTTGTACTGTGATATTTCATCTGCTTTATGGCATGTCTCCTACTGAAATCATATCACATCATCTGCTAATTAGACAATCACTTTGAAGCGGCACATAGATCAACCAACACTACAGAAAGTTTGAATTCAATGAGCAATAACACAAGAGGGGAGATAGGAGGCACTGGGAAGGACAGAAGCACGAAGTACAATGTCTCAAGTCCTCTGTGCAGTTCACTGATTGGAAATGCAATTTCCTGGTTCCTCAATGCAATCTGAAAGGATCATGCACTTAGGAAAAATTAAGTAACCAAACCAGTCACATTCTTAGTCATCCAGAAGGGAGTGTCATGTTCTAGTACTTAAAAGCAAAAAAACAATGGAAAGCTCAAGGGAAACAATTCATCTCAATCACGGCATACTGACAATATATTGCGTATACCAGAATGCTCTGATGTACAGAGGAGATGCTCCAACAAACCCATAGCATTGTTTCTGATGGAGATTAGCCGACACAACAGGGGAATTTTGAAATTTATCAGAAAGTGACTAAGGATTGCAGACCCTCTAAACAAGGCTAATTATCTTAGTAATGCAAAGAACTTATAATCAGATTTCAAGAAGCCATGTTTAGGTCCAACAAATCAGGTGATCCAGAGGAGATGCCTTGTGTTAATGGAAAGAAGCACAAGCATACTCACTTGAGAGTATCTGTGGTGTCCTTTTAAAATGACTTGCACAGATTGTATTCACAATCCTACATCTCTAGATGAGCAATGGGGTGTGTGCTAGGGCCACAGGGCATTACTGTAGTTCAAAATACCTTGTACTTCCCATTTTTCAATGAGAAACCCTCATTCCCCTACCCTTTCTTGCAGAGCACTCTAGTAGTCTGTCATTGCCTGTCTCCTACCCCTTCCTCCCAGTTCAGTTTTCAGCTGCACCTGAATAAACTGTTAGGTGATTTCTATTTGGTACTGGAGGGTTTCCAAATAATAAGTTGCATTTTATTTTTAAGGGTAACTTCAAAAACAATTGACAGATCTATCACAGAAATACACTTTTAAGACCAGATGTACCTTTAGGTCCTTTGGATCTTCAGTGGTACATCATAAGCATTAGCAGATGAGACAGCAAATACAAGAAGGTGTTACAGACAGGAATATTAACTTACCTGTGAAAGTTTCCTTAAAGACAAAATATAGCTCTCCTACATGTGCTAATAGTATAGCTTCATCTCACTCCTTTTAACAACGGGATTTTGATCTGTATTTGTTATGGCAACTTAAGAACCCAATTAAAAATATCCTACCTTTCAGCAGGTCTGTGGAAGATTTTGATAATGCTTCCTTAGGACTTTCCATCATATTGATCAGCCAGTCAGTAAACTAAAGATTGAAATATAAAGGAAAATCTGAATTAAAAGAGTCTCTGTATTAGAACACCACAAATTCTTTTCAGTTTGACAGGCAACATGTGATTGCTGCTAAACTCGTAGTTATCTAATCAGTGACAGTGGCCAATCAAGCTTCTGCCCAAACTCCGTCTTGCCTGTTCATGACTGACCTATTAATACGATCCTTTCTTATCAGTCTTTTGACCAAACGTTTTACTGCAAATCCTTCAGAACTGTTACTGCTTTTATTTCTCTTTTGACCTCTCTTGTTTTTCACTGTTTTTCTGGCAGTGTAGGGTGCCTGGAGGACAATGTGGTATTTCAAACTTATCAGGATGATATTCAGGGCATAGTCTCAAATTCTTCCCTAAAGCCTAATTAGGTACTTGCATATTAACAGCCCACTCCTTCATTCCTCCCACATTCTGAATTCTAACTTCAGTGGTAACTCTGAGCGCAGGAGTGTACAGAAGCCAGTCCTTAATGGATTCTGGTTTGCACAAAACAGCTTGCTATTAATCTATAGGTCTATAACAATATTTCCACATACCTTAACCACAAGTAATCTACAGTAGGCTTGCCAAACTAGACACAATTTTCCACACTTATTTTCAACTTACACTTCAAAAAAATGACACAGACTACAAGCTGCACTGAGGATCTTTAATTGCCCTAAATTGCCACTGTGGTGATGTCCAAGTGCAGAGGTTCTGTCTTTCAGTGTTTAAAAGACTGACTTGCTATCAGCAGCTGCTGACTCTCCTCTCCCAGCTGTACCCTCTTAAGAGTTTGACTCCCAACACTGGAATGTTTTTTGTTCTTTGCTACTCTCACATTTACTTGAGAAACGACATTCAGTCTTTTGAGACAAGTCATATCTGAATGCAAATAAAGAAAAACAAGATCCCAAGTCAGATGCAATAGATACAGAGGAAATAACTGCTCCACCTAAGACTTGAGCTGACTACTAAAAATGGGGTGCTTTTTGACTCTTGGAAAATGCTTACCACTAGATGCAATTTTACCTTCTGTGTTTGTTCTTTCCAAGGCTCTTTAGCCAGCAAAAGGGAAATGCTGCTCGGAAGGAGAGTGAGAGTCTCCTGCACAGCAAACTTTTCAGTGGGATGCTTGCCAATGTGATCCTCAGATAATGCCGGTGGTATTGTTTGGTCCTTCCATGGTGACCAGCTAGCATTGAGGCCAAGCAGTAATGGTGCACCATGGTCAGCCCAGGCCACCACAGAAGCTGCAAAGAGCCACAGGAGGAAATCTATGCACTAAACAGGAAAAAGGCAAAAATGCATATTATTAAACGAATTATACAGAAGGAGGAAAAAGACCCCCAATAAAAATGCCCCAAACCAAAAATCTAGATGGCTGTTTGCTCTGCAAAACAATCACCTGAGAATTCAGCTAACATTCAAAATGCAAGAACTAAAAAGTTCTTAATATTCTCCTATACTTTGAAGTGGCATAAGCCTTTCTCTAAACCCCAAATCAAACTAAAATGTCTACAGAAAGAAAAGCAAAACCACAGTCTTCTAAAATAAATCATCCTTTAGATTAAGGCTGATCCACATTTCATTTGAAATCAGGAAAAACTTTAGAGCAAGCTGACTGTTGAGGGAAATTAGGGATGGTCACCCTTGTGGTGCTATAAATAACTGGGAAATATTGCAGCAATGTAATAAATGCCTTTTTGATCTAAGCAGCAGCTTATTTTATGTTCTCAAACAGAAGACTTAAACAGCTAAACAATATTGGTTCCCTAAAACTGTCTAAGCTCTCTTAGCAACAGCAGCTGCACAGTTTTGGCCTGCTTAAACAGTTCTACTGGTGAATTCAAATTTTTCCTTTAATTGTTCTAAATACAGTGAATTTGAAGCAATGATTTCCTTTACTTGCCTTTAGCTTCTATCATAATTTAAATGTCATGGTTATTTTGAAGTCAGAGTTTTAAATACACATTCATTCACAAAAATTGAGAAGAATTTCTCTATGGAGGTAAGATGACAACATTCTAAAATATAAAAGCATGGGGAATAATACTTATTGTTGAGGAAGAATGTGAAATACATCAAAACCTCCTTTTTTCCTGGAAGCTGCAAGTTATTTTCACAGCACGTACCTCTTTAAGATCGACATTTTGTAAGGGTGTTGACTGGTATGCTACATTTCTGATGTAGCCCATCAGGTCTAGCAGCCAGTCCATTCTTTTCTGCACTCCTAGAAGAACATGAACATTGACTTACATAAAACATGGAGAATGCATCATTTTCCATTAAAAAGCAAGCATAGGGAATCACTATCAACAAAGCAATGACTGTGGAAGAACAACAATCACCAATACCACTATCACATTTGATTCATGGTTGCCACTGACAGAAGGCATATGGGCACTTAAACAGTATAAATGCTTTGCTTGTAACGCAGGCAACACACCGAACACACCAAAAAAGGAATGCTGAGTGACAATTATTTCACATAATGGCAGCCTGCAGGCCCCTGTTACCTAGTCTGCATATATGACCACTACAGAAGCCTAAAGCCTCCCTGAAGTTTTTGCCCTACTTCTTCATCTAAGTCTAGCACTGATGTATGTTGGGCAAGAATGTGGGGAGTGCTGCAAAAATCATCCTACAGTGCAGAGATGATCAACAAAATACAGTCAAAGCATGCAAATAAAATCAGTTCTCAACCCAAGGAGGGAACATGTTTCATTGATTTAGATTCTGCTGTCCAAAATCCATTCTACCTCCTACAAACTAACAACCATCTTCACCTTCAAGACCATGTCATTTTATACATTATCATTTCCTTGTACTCTTTACATGGGCCGTCTTTCATGTTTCCTCCTCTTTTACCCAAAGAAGCCTCACTTTGCTCATTCAAAACACATTGTTTGAAGTTCTTCAACCACAGCTGGCAGCTAAGGCATCTAGCTATATAATGCTTGGAAGTTGTTCTGTGAACACAGGCAGCCAAAGATCCTTCCGCCATGAAAATGAAGATATCTTTCTTGCCTCCCTCTGCTCTTGTTTCTTCCTCCTTTATCTTCCTGTGTGATTCTGCTTCTTCTCTTGCATCAGCTCCAGTGCTTTATGAGACCCTTAGCTGAGCCAGCCCAACTCATTAACCAACCAGACATCTATCTGGTATGGTTATGAAGAAGCAGAAGGGCAATTTGTTTCCTATGTTAACTCAGTGGAATGGTGCAGAAAAGCAAGCTATCTTCTTGGTTCAACCAGTCTCACGCAAACGTACTCCTACTTAGAGTGTCACACACCAGTGAGATACTAGATCTGAAGGTTAGCAGAGTTGCACTACTGCTGGTCTCCAATGTGCTATGTACATTTCTAACATTACCTTACACTGAAAATCTAAAAAGACTAGGTTCAGTTCTAGTCACAGTTCTAGTCAAAACTCTCGTCTGCAAGTCTGCACCTGGCTCAGACAAGTGGCTTGTAGTTGATAACAGAAACAAAGAATTAGAGAAAAACATAAAAGCAATGTTTAAACAAGTATTTGAAAAGCAAAAAATTTCTAAGATTGAGTAGTTTCTGATATGGAGAAATCTGGAAAAACTCAGGTTTAACTATCTTGAAATTATTTTAAAAGAATCAGTTGATATCTGAGATCCATTGATATCTGTTGATTTTGTTGTTGATTCTTCTTTAAGCCTGACCTTACCTGTGTTTTCATGGCTCACAATACGAGCATGATAGAAACTATGCAAGAGCATCCATAAAAAATTTTCTTTCTGGTGATATCCTGCCACAGTATCAATCACGGCATTCAAGTTCATCAGAGGCAATCTGCCTTGAGAAATTAAATACACTTTCGTGAATGTAGCCTTCTCTATATTGTTCTGCAAATAAAATTAAAAGACATGTTAAATTAAAATGTACCTTTTTTGTGGGAACAGTAGATCCTGCATTCCTCATTATAAAAAAAGGGGGAGAAATTCTTTGATTATCTAGCAGGCTTATTTTTATTCAATGCAAATTATGAATCAGAAGACTATACATATTACTTTAATTTTACATGCTTCTTAAATAGTCCAACAAAGTGCAATTCAGTACAGCTTGACTGTTTTCATACTGCTTTAAATTTTACAAAAATTAAAATGAGACAGCTTGACAATTCTGGAGACTCAGTTCTTCTTGCAAGACAAATTCACTGCAGTGACAACAAAGGTTTTCTTAAACGGCATTTTCAAGTGTGGAAATAAGAACTCAAAGGTATAAGAAAATGACAGTTCAGCTTCCCTCACCTATTTAAATGCTTGACACCCTACCGAATCTGCCAGTAAACAGACCAACATGGTTTTATGTCATGGATGTGTTTTTTTAACAACCAGATCTGAAACCATCAAGTCCTTCCACACAGGTCACTTCCTCAGTAGTTCAGCTGCTAAAAATTACACTATTAATTAATTCCACTGGTGAGCCAGAAGCTGATATCTTTTCTATACCATTGTCATCCTTAGCCATCTTGTCCACCAGGGAACATTCTGAATGTGAATGCAAATATTGCACATTAAGTCAAGAATGAGAGATTGTTCACATTCCAAGATCTAACACCATCCATACTCTCTAACAGAGCCCTGCCTGGACTTGACCAAGTTACTTAGACTCTCCACTTCAAAGCTCCCAAGTGAAATCAGTAGTATTTCAGCTGCCTTGAAAAAGTTTTGGATATGGGGGTCTTACCACTTTTGCTTCCTTCTGCTGTGCGCAAATTAGAGCCAGAACACTTTTACTTGCATGGCAGATAAAACAATCAATGCTCCCAATGAGCTAAAACACTTTGGTGACAAGAAAAATGGTAAGGCATGCTTGTTTCACATGATTTGGTGATAAAAGACCAAGAGGAAACCATCATTACCTTAGAGATCTGGACAATGCGATCAATCTCTGAATCAGCCATTTCTGAGATACATTTTGCTACATCGGTATACATCTCCAGTTTGCCTCTCTGCAAACAGAAAAGTAAATGCATGTTTAGATATATATTTCCAGATTTCTTCCATCATTAAAATTGGCGAGTCCTGGAACTTTGTTAATGATCATGATGAATACTTAATCTAGTCTCTAGCCTCATTTTATTTATTCTATTTTAGATATTCTGTATTTGCTGGGGACTTCAGTGTACTTAATTATTAAGGAATAATGGTATCTGAGAACTATCAAAGAGTTGTTTTCTTTTTAATGGAAAAGTGCCCTTCCTTGGAGCTATTTTCTGTAGCTAGAGAGTTTCTTTAAACCACTGTGAGAAGCTGAATCC